>NW_008654119.1:61695-67733 GCF_000695815.1 Acanthisitta chloris | reverse complement strand
TATTATAATAATCTGCTGACAGATGAGAAAGGAGGACAAAAACTTGACCTGTTGTCTCTATTCCAACCCTCCACTTTTACTGGAAAAATACAGACAAGGTTAAGTAGTTTCAATATAATGTTATGGTTTGCAAGTGTGATAAAAGTAGGATTGGCGTGAAGTTGCTGAAGCCTGAAGGTTTGATGGAGATAATACCCTGAGTCAGAAGGCAGATAAAACTACTTCCTTCTTCAGCACCTACATGCACCAGTGACTTGGGACACTCCTGAGCCTGAGGTCAGAGACAGCATGCCATCAGAAAACACTTAGTGTGCAGATCCTGTAAACTGATTCCTCTCTGAATGCTTTAAACTCTTGCATTTCCCTGCTTCTTACAATGGTAAAGGCATTTTAGGAACACAGGGGTCTGTGGTCTTGACTTTTCAGACCTGTCTTACTTGCCACACAAACAGAAGGAAAAGATAGTCTTGTCTTGGCTGAGCCTATTTTTACAGGGAAGAATCAGTGGTTTTAATTGCAATTAATTTTACAGTCATATATATGTAAGAGATGCGAATAAAACTTCTAAAAATTCACCTTGTGGTTTTGTTGCACCACATGAAAATGCAATACAATCACATGAAGGAAGAGGAGAGTCTCCTTTTCTTTTTTTGTGTGTTAAAATCTCATGTAAGCATACTCCCCTCCTCGTTGCATTAGGCTCAGTTTACACTGACCATAACAAGAGATGTTTCCTTCTGTAGCTGTTACTCTATACTTCAATCCCCCATCAAAAACAGATGGACTTGTAAAAACAGACATGTCAAAAGGTTAAGAAATGAACAAATAAGATTTTTTCCAGCTGTAGAAAAGTAGCTGACAAACTCGACCCACCAGATCACAGGAGTATTACTAAACCACGTCTGGTACTGATTTAAAAGGGAAATAAACTAGTAGAGTGAATTAATCTAGCAAAAAAAGTAAGCAACTGCATGAAGAAATACTTCAATTACAGAAAACTCGATGATCTTGAAGTAGGAAGAAAAGCATCTTAAGAGATACATGATTTAATATATAAATTATGAACCCAAAGCAAAATCTATTATAACAAGTACCTGGTTTAAGTAAGCATTATTGAAACACTAACTAGAGTATATTAATTACTTAAAATCAAGTATCGGCATAAAGTTTGCTCAGCAGGGCTACAAACATTTTATAAATCTCACATTCTCATCCATTACAGAGGTTTTATCAAGTCTGTAATGCTCCTAAATATTTGATACTTGGCTTTCAACATTTGGCTGTAATGAAGGATGCAACATGATCTGTATATTTTACGCCTGCTTACAGCCTTTAAACCCAAACAAGACTTAAAGAGAAAGTTACCTTCTTTGGCAGGGTGGGGAAAGGGATTTCCTAAGCCCTTTCTTTTCTCCTCTTTCCTCCCCACCCTCCAGTAAATGAAATTAAAGGTCAGCAAGTATTCAGTGCAGTGGAAAGCACCAGGTTACAAAAATAAATGAATTTCAAAAGCCATCCAAGATTATAGTATGAGGACATGTACTCTCTAGACCGTTCCAAACCCCAGACATATTTGTAGAAATATACCAAGTATCCTGACGTTGTTAGCAAACATGATTAAAGTGTATTTATACTCATTGCAAAAAAACCCACAACATACACAGGCAAAATATATCTCCCCAAATTTTTGCTCTTGTCATTCAAGAGATTAATACCTGAAGGAAACAATAATATAATGCATCTTCCATCTGCTGTCTTGCTCTCTAAAGGCACAGGGAAAATGTATATTTAAAAAATATTTTCTTAATATGTATTCTTCAAATATTTTCTTCTTTTGATAGGCTGTAATAAAACAGTTATCTGCTTTATATGGTAATTAAAGCCCTTGCAAGAGAACTGAATATTAATATGAGGAGATCATGGACAGTGAGAAAAATATCTTTATGTACTTAATTTTTAGACAAATGCAGTATCAGAGCACTCAGAGAATCACATTAAATCCCTGTTTAGCCCACTGGTGGGCTTGCTTCTCTCCTCTAACCCTCAAGCTCCATTAGTGCTCACCACATCAGTAATGGTCCTGTGGACACCCAGCTCTCTTTTCACCTGCATCAGGCTTCTGGTCAAGCTGGGCAGCTGCATGATTGCTCCTGCCAGAGGGAAGGAGTGGCAGGAGTAATTATGAAATCTAAGAGCACACACAACACATTAATTTCTGAATTAGCATCACTTCATATGAGCTGATTCAAACAAAACCAAGTTGCAGTAAGCCTCAGTGACTTCACTTGTACATTTCGGGAACTTTTAACTCCAGTTAGAGCTAGTTCCTTTGGACAGTGCTAAATGTATCCTTTCCCTTTCTTCCCACACTCTCCCACAAGAAGTGTAACTTCATTCCAATCCATCTTCTGTAAAGCACATACATGGAGGCCAGGACATACGAGTGACTTATTTTGAATCGTAGAAAGGTAAAGTATTGAACTTGTTTTTTTCCCAAAGTCAGCAAGTTAATGGGAGAACGCTTCTGCAAAGGTTTCAGTAAAATTAATAACTTATTTTTTTAGCTAGCAACTTTTAGAGAGAGCAATTCTTCCAATCCCAAAATGAAACTAGAGTGGTATATGAGACCATGATCCACTTGATCTATAACTGAAGATGACAACTACTTATGCTTTCACATGTCTCTGTGCAACACATTTCCACAAATGGATCACTAGAGATAAAACAACATTAATAGTCACAGCAGTAAGGTATTATACTGACACCAAAATAAAAAAGACTTTGCACTTCTAAGGGTTATGTAAAAATTCAGCATAAAGCATGTATGAAGCACTCAACCTCCAGTTTCTGTCTTCCTCCTCTTTTCCCCCATCTCAAAGGGAAATGGCAAATGAAATTCCCAGAAAACAACATATTTAGTGTTGTAACACAGCTCTTCATTCTTAGACAGCTATGTCAACACATGTAAAATGCAATTATGATCAAAACAGCTCCACAGTGTTTAAGGTTTGTCACTCAGATAGTGAATTAAGTCATTCTGGTACATGACCGAGGTGACAGAACACATGAATACAGGGATGAACAAGATGCAATGGCCAAAGTGACTTGGCATCCCAGCTATGCTTGACTCGATGACCAATTCAGGAAAAACCCTCCTGTGAAAATATTTGGCATGAAAATACAGGGCATCAGTATTTGCCATTTTTCTTGCTACTTCATTATTCGAAATTAAGTTACCTTAGAAATTAAAAGAAATATCACAATAAACTTTTAAATAACAATCACCAAATGCTTACTAATTATTACGTTATAGAGGTGGCCTATGACAAAAAATATATTTTTACAGAACAACATGACCAGGATTTTTACAAAAGGTTCTGCTTTTTGGATCTTATAGGAGCTATAAATATTGGTGAAAACTTTAAGATGAAGCAGGCAAAAGTGAGAAAGGCAGAAAAAGTAAAAGAAAAGGAAAGGCTTACCCCAAAAAACCTCATCCTACAGCAAATGGAGATTCATTTGAACCGGAGGCATAACTTTATATACACTATGCAGCCCATTTAATCCAACAAATACCAGAAAATTAGGCACTGCTGTTCTCAAACATTCTAGAAATGTTATTATGCAGAAACACACATGCAGAGTGAACCCTCCCACCCTGCTGTGATCACTTCTGCACTTGTGAAGCTGTGTAACTGCTTACTCTCCTGGAGACGTTCAGCACAGGATTAACGTGTGGCTAAGAGCCATCCTCTCATTCCAATTTTACAGCCGCAGTTTCGATACCAAGCTGGACACCTGCCAGCACTGCAGGCCTCAAAGAGGAACATGGCTAAAAAAATAAAAATAAAAAAAAGAAAAGCATCTTTTGGGAAAGTTCTTCTTCCCTGTCTGCTGCTCTGCAGCATCTTCTGCCTCCTTGGGGAGCGCATTTATTCCACTGCCAGTTTTACATTCCAGCTCCAGAGAGCTGCAGGCACACTATGCAGTATCTTTCAGTTATTTAAGTTTGGGAATCCTCCAGAATTGCTTTCCATAAGCTGTCTGGGAAATGCTGCTTGACAAATCTGCACTATGTCTAGGACTCAAACTCCTCGTGCAGACTACAAAAAAGACGGATGGAAAAGACTTTCTTAAAATAGTAACATACACACACACACACACACACACACACTGCATCACTAATTTAAACCAACACAATCTGGCAAGTGAAATGAGAAGAAAAATTCCATTTTCTGCCCCCCAAATTTAAAATGAGCTGTATATTAAATAAATGGTAAGAATTTAAGAACAAAACCTTCTCAATGTTCTGAAATGCACATGTTTACATATGCAACATACCTTCCTTTATTCTCTCTTCTAAACGCATGGTTAAGTTACTGAAGTTACCAAGTAGCACCAAAGCCACAGAAGCCACAAATATGGACATCTCTTTAGTACAAACAGAGTGAAATAGCCTAACGTTTTTTTCCTAACATCTGGGTGAATACTATATTTTCTTTTTTTTTTTAGACAAAGTTATGGAGGGACAGAGAGTTGTTTTATAATTTGTGTGGTTTGGGTGTTTTCATTATTAATTTTTTTAAGTACTGTTTTTTTCTAATCCAAAACTGAAAGCTTGCGTATCTTTAGAAAGACCAGAAGCAACAGGGAAAAAGAGAAAATATTACTGTCATGGAGTCTTTTTTTCTAGACTATTTTGAACAAAAGCAAATTTAAATATGAGCCTAAATCTGGAGCAGAGTTAACTCTGTAACAAAAGCAAGATCTAAATTAAGTGAGGAACTCCCAGTGGTACACAGCATTCCTTGCTGGCAAAGACACTCACTGTGATTGCATGAGGTCAGCTTCACACATATATAATGTTAATCCATAAGCTAAGGGTAGAGTACCATGCATAATAAGGAACCAGCACTGAGCATTTGCAGAATGCAGGGTAATAATGAACTCCAATCTTTCTATTAAACAGAATTTAAAACTTTAAAGAATACAAAAGTTTAGATCCTAGAAGTATAAATTCGCTTTTCACAGGGCAGGGCATATCAGATGTGCAATTACCACATACTCTAAAACAACTATTATTGCTCACTGTCACTGGTTGTATATCATTTGTACAATGCATGCCTCAAAGTGTTCATAAAGAGTCAAAATATTACTTGGAATTATCTTAGCATTAAGAGATAAGTTCTAGTTGTATTGGAGAGCAATACATACACTGTTTAAGCACTCCAGTTTAATGCTCCATCAATGTTTGTCATTCTGAGCATGCCAGACAGAAAATTCAAAAGAAAGTTCCTGGAAAATACAGTGAACTAACTTCATAAATTACCAACATCACCAGCTACACACTTCCCAGCATTTATTAAAATACACCCCACAAACCTAAGTAAAATACTTCAAGGGTGGGGGCCAGCACCCTCTTCATTGAAGCTTCGAGGAAACTACCTGTCCCTCCTTTCATGTGTTCTGACCAAAGTTTGCAACAAGGAAGCTGCAAATGGAAAAAGGCTAGTTAACATAGGTTTTTCATACATTCATTTTAAACTTCAGCTGTGTGAATTAAAGATAAAGCATGTTTACTCCCTAGAAATCATATTAAAGTATGAAGTGAGTCAGGGCCCCAAGAGAGATAATGGAAATCATGTCTTCAGATAGGCTTTACAAAGCTCAATTTTAAATTGAAAAGACTGACAAATCCCGAGATTTAATTAGTCTTGGCAGGTCTGGACCGCTGGGAACATTTCCATAATTTCAATCATCAAAGTAATTATTGGAGGTTTTAGGACTGGATGGGGGAAAAAGGAGATGGGATAGCAAAGAGGAAGGAGCAAAGGAGGGAGCTTGTTTTGCACCATCAGCATGGCAATTTTTAACTTCCTAGTTCTGCACCTAATTTTAATCAAAAGAGAAAAATAAACTTGACCCAGTGATAACACTTGAAGCCTCTGAACAAACAGAAAACTAATTTGATCATCTTCCAGCTCCCTTCCTCAGGCAGCACTAAGTAAATGAGCTACATCTTCCTGAAAAAAAATCTC
>NW_008654119.1:244-61661 GCF_000695815.1 Acanthisitta chloris | reverse complement strand
TCCTGTGTGACCAGAAACAAGTTTCTTCCTTTCATTACTGCAATCTGCATACAACAATTTGGATATTTTATGTCACACTTGTTCAAAAATGGAGTTATTTAACATATTTCATGCACCCTTCTAATACACATGAAGAATTTGGAGAAGGCAGGGTTTGATTTTCAGCATGCTTGTGTATAAAAAGAAACCACCTCTGTCAGGTAATACCTGATCCAGTTCCAAGTCTCCCATTTTTAACAGCCTCGGATTTGGCCACCATGGTCAAATATTGATAGTGGCCCCAATTCAGCAAACAGCAATGTGCACTTTTATCTTTATCACACACACTTAACTTTGTTCTTGTGAGCAAAGAATGAAGGTCAAAGCAATCTCACCTGTCTTCTTAAGAAGAGTTCCTCACTTAAATATTAAACATATCTTACGTTTAAGTTATATGTCCATGAATTCACTAGCTACATTTCTACCTACTCTTTTTTTTTTTTTAAATTCAAAGCACTTCCATCACAATTACACAACTTGCCTAGACTGTGATGATATCACAGCTCTATTATGGACTGCATTATCCTTCAGAGAAATTGCAGTTATTTTTGTAAGTGTACATTTTTACAGAGTAATGATAAAGAGTGAAAATACAATACGGATTCCCTAAAACAAATAGTCTAGAGTTTATTAAAGGCAGCATTTTTGGAAACACTGAAGAAAAGACAGATACAGTCATATGGCCATCTTAGTTATTGATTTCTCAGCAGGCACTGACAACATCCAGGTGCAAAAGTAGCAGCAGGAGGGCTACAATCTGTCTTAACTTTACTCAGCTTTAAGGATGAAACAGCCACAGGACCACAAAGTCCCCACCATCATTGCTGGACTACATTTAATGCTAATTTAAACATATACTGTCAATATAGTCTAGATATAGAATAGAAACATGCAATCTAGATTATCTGCTGGCTTGATAGTATGAAGAAAAAGTCTTTTCATAAAAACTAGGATCAAATGCTAAGCAAGGCTTTGCATTTTTAGTTCACTTGCTATATTGATTAGAAACACCTCATGTCACCACACAATTTATGGTTACACAGCCCTAGCAAGTATAAATATATGAAAAATAGTCCGTGCTGTATATGGACTATAAATACAGTCATTATAACAGGCTAATGTGCAAAGAAGCTCAACGATTTTGTAAAGAAATAGGTATGTCCTGAATTTTAAGCATTTCGACATTTTTAATTTTCTGTAAGTTAAGCCCATATCTGTTACTGTTTGCATATATAACCTAGAGGAACAGAAGCAAATAGAAACTGCAGTAGACACAGCCTTATAAACAACGTCTTTGTGATCTTAGATTAAGAACTAGTTCAGATGAATGACAGTAACATAAAATAAAACATATTCCCCGACTTCCTCATAGCTTTATCTGCCAAAAGCAATTAAGAGTACTGCACCTTTGGGGAGTCATGAGGAAGGGAGGGAATGCTTGATGAGGTTATGACCCTTTCTCTGATAAAAAACAAAGATCTCCGACTCCATTCCACAAGAGACTGGATACCGAAAGTTATTATGCTTTCGATTTTCCCCCAGAATTTGTTTGTTCTTAAGTCTTACAGCAGGATCAGCATTACATTCAGACTGTTACATTTATAAAAAATTAACAAAAACAACAAAACCCCCACCCAAAATAAAAATACTAACAATAATGTTAAAAGTTGATCTCAAAATCTGAGCAAGTCTTTTGCTTGAGTTGCCCCTTTGATGTGGACAAGTCAACCCTGAATTCTGAGTTACATGCCTCTATGCTAACGTTACATGCTAAATTTGCAGCAGAAATAACATATTCATGAGCATTTGCTTTTTTTGGGTCAAAAGCAGCATTTTTCTTGCACTCTTCTGCCAGCTGGAGCCTGGCTGATCACTTTCAGTTCAAACACCTATGCCCATGGCGATGACACCTGCTTAAGAGACCATTCCCACCAACCCACCCCAAAGCTTAAAAAAAGCTTAGACTATGGGCATATACAATCCTTCCTTCAGATATTAAATGCAAGGAGTATTAGAGAAAATACCAAGGCAAATATTCTCCATTGCACAAGGGAGATACATCATCTTAGTCTAGCCCAGTTTTTCTCCATTATACACTAGTAGCAGTATTGCTATTGCCACAGTATCTCAGATAAGAATAACAGAAACCCAAACCAAAACAGAATTATTCTCCTCTTGTAGGCAACTGAAAGAGAAAACTTCCTGGGGTTCTTGGGGGAAGGGAAAAAAAGAACAGGAAGGCAGCTTTTTCACATATGATGTCTACAAGCTTCTTTTACCATACAGGGTATAGTTAAACCAAAATTATTATTTCTTCTGGCTGATTCAGTTTCCCAACACTACTACCTTTAAAAAGTGTCAGGTTGGGCATTTTCTCTCAATATGGGAGAGAAGAAGCATTAACTTTTGCCATACTCCTTGTTCTCCTCCTATGATGGGATACTCTCAATTAACCAGTTGCCAGTGCAATCATATACTATTATAAAACCAGAAACCTGAGAAACCGAACACAATGGTTTTACAGATTTTCTTTTTCAGCCACCTCTATCAGGATTCTCTAGGATTACCTTTAATCCTGTAATCAAAAAGACCATTTCACAATGGGGCTAAGAATTTACCAAAACCAAACTAAAACGATACCTTTCTATGCCAAAGGAATAAAGTTGAGTTAGTTCTATCATCGTAAAATGGAAATAGGCTGTTTTGTTCACGCTGAATTGGAGAATACACTGTGATCTCAGCTTGCTTTAGATGAATAAATCTACCTGTCCACTAGGATTTCACATTGAGATTGCTATCGCAAATTAGCTATTGTGATTTAACAATTCCCTTCTTCTGAGCCCTGAAAACATAGCCCTAAACCGTAGATTAACAAATTCAGTCCTCCTATGCATAAACATAAGAAAAAGATCCCTTTGTAAAATGGTACAACAAAAGGTAACAAACCATATCACAGGAATAAGCACACCACTTGCACTCTTTCTGAGGCTAATCATAGGCATCCAACCTGCCATCAGTGAGAAGAAACTTATATTCATGTGTATTATTAATTTGCTTACTGCAACCTCACTGTTTACCTGACAATCTGTTAACTTCCCATTTATATTGGGAGAGGTTACAAAAAGGCATTTCAAGGGAAATTCCAAAGCTCAACATAAATAAAGGATTAGTTAGTGGATACTACTTTCAAGATAAGGAGGTATATACCAACAGTAAAGGCACCTGAGCTAATTAAGCCCTTCTAACCATAGAATGTTTACTCTGTACAAAAATTGGCTTCAAATGCTTTCAATGCAATGCTAGCTACAGAACAGCCAACAAAAGCACTACCTGTTTGCACAAAGCAAAATGAAAATGGGATGACAAAAAACCTTGTCTGGGTTTGAAACTCAAACTTGTTTGATTTCAGCATTAAGTTACTCAGTTATGAATGAGGGATGAAACAATGGTAGCCAGACAGAACATGCTCGAGTAAGCAAAAAAACTCTTTTAAACAGGACTGTACCAATGACTGAGCAAATATTATTTAAAAAAATTTAAATCCATCGAGAATACACCTGAAAATCAGAGCTCCTGTTTGCTGTCCTTCAGAGATACGGAGAGCACAGATCATAATCACAGATTTTATTTAGTTGTAATTGTATGAGGAATAAACTAGTCTGGGCATTCCATTCTAAATACAACAAAGTAATTATGCCAAATCATTAGTAAATAAAATCCCAGGGCTTTGAAAAAGTAACACTTACCCCTGGAAAGCCCACACATTTCTGGTGTATTTTATAGACAGGTCCATTTCTCTACATCATTTCCCAATCTTTAAAGTAAAGGCCAGGTCTTCTTTCACCCACCATTTAGAGATGTAGTTTCAGAGCAAACACCCAGACACCTCTTGTTTTTCACCTTTGTTGTTATGTGTCCATTGATTTCTTCAAACTGGGACAGTTTAATCCGTCAATAAAATGACACCTGCCTTTCTCCTGCTCATGATATTAAGACATACTTTTTTTTTAACAGTATGTTTCCTGCCTTTTGTTTTGGATTGTAATCTGCAGTTCACTAGAAAACCTCCTGAATTTTAGTACCATGATGCTTCTTCCCTTTAATTCACGTGTAAGAGATCTTTGAGGGCTTGAGAGTGTAGAATCCAACTATTATTGCAAAAATGTTTTTAAGATCATATTTGTATATAATAACCATCTTTTGTAAATCCATAACTGAATAGTAACTATCATTGTCATTTAATCTCTCAACAAAACTCCCAAAATTTTGACAAACTCATTGTATTAGCATAGGCGAAGCTTCACCTGAAGAAGAGCCAGCCACTATGCTTCAGTTTTCTATCCTAGTCAGAACTTACCTCCTTCCAGCTGCAACCAACAATCTCCTGGAACAACACAAGCAGTAGGCATTAAAAGAGCCTTAAGACAGTGGATAGTTACTACTTTGTAAAGATATGATTACCAGTAGCAACTTTTTTTTGCTTTGGGATAAGATCTCTGAGGATCAGAACAAAGGAGGGTGTTGGACAGAGTGAAACATTATTAAGTACTAACCATGGAGGAGCAAAAGCAAAGAAAAAATTGCCCTGAGATGAAGGGTTAAATTCTTCCCTTCCGGTTGCCGAGGACACTGTCAATTTCCTATCTTGTTCCTTAGGCAAGTCAGGGACTTAAGTGTTACAGGCAAGGAAATAAACAGACCCGGATTTCAAAGTCTCACCCCGGAGCCAACAAAAACGCCACTTTCCCTCTGCAAGCTGTGCATGTTGCTCTGTGTAAAGCTATCATTTACATCCTTTCCCAACTTGGCATTAAAAGTATTATATTGCCCTGGCTGGATAAGAAACACCCCCTCATCTGCTTCAGAGCCAAAGTATGTTTTTATTGCTTGAGTCCATAAGCTCCAGTATTTCATTAGCACAGAGTTAACACCATGGAGAAGGGAAAATGAGCTACACTTTTTTAGCATGCACAAAGCAGAACAGCTTACTAAGGCCTGAATAATCTTGAATTCAGCCTTCATATTCAATAAAGTTGGACAAATCCACTGCACAAAGTATGATTTACTCTGCAAAATATTTAAAACCAAAAAGCATGATTAGTGGCAAAGCCAAATGATAAGTGAGAGCGAGTAGAGGTAAGTGAATATACAACTAGACAAAGGATGGGACTGTTCCTTCTTATGGTACTAGTGAAAAATCTGCTCAGCTGTATCATGCAATCATAGCTCTTTTTCTGCAAGGCAGGAATTGTAACATGAGCACTTAGTCATGAGCATGTCACCCTCACTATATCTATGAATTCTTCGTTAATTTTAAGCTACTCACTTGCTTAAGTGTCTTGTTCTGGTATCTTTGTAGTAATGAGTCCAAATACACTGATTTCTGAATCAATAAACCCTTTAAAACTATATTTTCTCCATTCTAACACTAGAATTGCTTTTACTGGCAGCACAACTTACAGGAGGTGTTTCAAAACTAACTTACTTTGTTTTTTAAGCGGAGGAACAGCATTCATAGTACATGTAAATTTTCTGGACATTCCATTCCCACATCTCATTTAAAAACAAAATATCTCAAAGTATCTTAAACACACCAAGTAAACTTCAGAAGACTATTCTGAGATACTAATCACAATTATTCTGTAGGTACAAGGACACAGCACAGTAACTTGGACTAACCATGAGCCAGCCCCATATGACCCAAAATAGACAACAAATGGATTTATTTTTTTTGTGTGTGAATTTGCTTCAGGACACAGTTTCTTCAAGGATTTTTTTGTTGTTCTCAAAGTTGGTGGTCCACCAATCAGCCTAAATTAGTCAGCTTCCAAAGCAACATACCACTGCTTTGAAAGGAACATATTTTAAGCAGAAAATTAGTGCTAAATGCAGCATCCTTAGAACTTTTAACCACAACCTGTGTATCTGTTTATTTACCACAGCGGTAAATAAAGCCAGTGAATCACCATATATTTCAACATCTATTGCATCAGGCTGTTTAACACTGCACTGTTTTCAGTATCTCATGTTGATAAAGAGGAATCTTGGCATTTTAGCAAGAATAATTTCTTGGGATAATCTGAAGAGAAGACAAGGGATTTTTCAGCAATAGAAGCCATAATTAGGACCAAGCCAACAAGCAAATTTATAAGCCAGTATTCTGATCACTAAGTCACATGTACAAGGTTAATAGACATAATATGCAAAAAACACATTTGAGTTCTTTGAAGAAGCAGATAATACTGTGTGTATATAGAGAGATAATAAAGCAACTATTCAACATCATAGAAGTGGTAAGGTTTTTTTTGTCTTTCTAAACTACAACTTTTAGGTAATCTTCTGCTGATGACTTCTGAGCTTAAATTTCAAAATCCTACTTCATTTTAGACAAACCTATTTCACTTTTGAATGAGCTTCATACGGTTCTCATTGCAGGGGAAAAAAAAGAAAATAAAAAACCCCACAAACACCAACATTCAGGGTTATATTACACACAGGAACTACATACGTATTTCCCATTTATTCAGAAAGCAGGCCACAGATTTGTTTTCTTCTGAAACTCCTCCAAGTGAAAAATCTGAGCTCTTTTTCAAGCTCTGATCAGTGTTTAGATTTCGGTGGCATGTATACAAAGCCACCAAGAGCCCTCCCTTGCATTTACATTGATATTTGCAATACGACACATACAAAGAAAGAAAGGTAGGCATCTAGTTAATGAGAGAGACCAGCCCCTAGCCTCCTCCCAGTCTCCTTAAGCAACACCTCTCAATCAGAAAGTGCTTCTTTGGTGGTGAGCTACAAAAAACAGTCCTAGTCCTCCTCTCCTAACTCTCAGCCAATCTGATTATCAGGTTTTCAAGTACTCTGCCAAGGTACTGAGAAAAGATCACAGGATAAAGTCTAACAGCTACAATTGTGTGATTTAAGAACGAAAGTGACTTTAAGTCATCAGGTTCAATACTGTTTCCTCTAATTACTGAATCATTTCCTATCTGGACATTTATAGTTTTTGATTATACAGCTGCTAAGATACCTGTGATCACAGATGACTGCTGCATTAAACAGCATCCAAAGTTCAAGGCAACAAAGTGAGCTCAAAGTAGTTTTAATCTTCCTTTCCCCTTAACCCTTCCAACACCCTGAGCTATTATATAGTAATGTAAGTTAGTGCTTGTCTGCAAACTGCCAAGGCTGGGGAGGGGGGAAACACTACAAAAAAAACAATCTTCGGATTGAAAAATGATCTGTTAAAAGGGCTGTATTATTTAGTAGTTTAGCACAATTTTACTCTGTCATTCCATTCAAAACCTTTATAATCACTTTGGACCAGCTCAGAGATTTAAACCAGGGATTGCTCCCTTTTTCCTACCTAAAAGAAAAAAATGCGAATGCATTTACATTTTTTTTTAAAAAAGGAAAAAGAATGTGCATTAATTACAAGGTACTGACTGACCTGGATTAGCCTTTATTCTATGTCAGCAGAAAAGAATTTCTGACATCTGCATCATTTACAAGGACAGAATAGGCTGTTCCAAGTGGATTTCTTGTGAGAAATAAAGAAAATCAACTTTTGGCTTATTCGCGTGCCTAAGTTTAACACTGTGTAGTCTACGAATGAGACAGTGCCTTTCTTATGAAGTCTTTTGAGTTATTTTAGGAACACAGCAATATTTCATCTCATCAATTTTCTGCCTATGTGGTTTAATTCTAAATGGCTGGGAGGCTAGTTTTCCTTTACTTACAAATAATCCTACGCATCTTAATCAAGTGGGAATATGGATACAATTCCTACTTCAAGACAAATAAGATAATGTGCAGGATTTGAATACAGTCAAGTTCTCGCTCTTACATTTCAGAAAGAACACTCAGGAATTTTACAGACTGCAAAATAAGGCGTGAGAAAGATATGTTGTCAGAAACTCTACATTATACCAACAGGCAAAAGAAGCTCAATCTGTTCAGTTTACATGGTCCATAAGTATCTGTCTGAGGGTGACAACCATTTCTTCAGACAAAAGTTTAATGGTAGAAGCTAAACAGACATGTTCAGTCTAGAAATGGGACTGAAATGATGGCCTAATTAGGGATAAAAATCTCTTTGTGATGGTTGATTCTACAATGCAAGTTTTTGTTTTAAAGACTAAACCTCTTCCGAAATACTACACTATATCAGAAACAAAATCTTTGCAATTTGGGTCTTCAACTTCCAGAGACCACATTATTCAGAGGATGAACTCAAACACCTACTGCAGTACTTGCAGGCTTTAGAAACTTCTAGACACCTCTCCAACAGGTGCAGACTTAATGTTTATTCTTTCCATCAGGAAGGCCACACATTTTCCTCAGCTAAAACAGAACTCATTTAAAAACAAAAATCCCCACTTTTCTTCCCATGCATCAAAATTCAACATATACTTGTCTTGACAAGCAGAATTACTGCTGTAGAAACTGAAATCAGCACTGGACTTGGAAGAAAGACCAAATAACATTTACAATCAAAACCATCTAGCTTTGATTAGTTTTACTTCTATAATTTTAAATTTTAGCTTTATACAAAGGTCAAAAGTATCAGAGGTATTCAAAGAATCCCACTCAAATACAAAAAGTCTTATATGTAATGATTTTGCAGTTCTTCATAAACTCAAAGTTAAGACAATGAAGATGTCATCTCTGCAGGGACAGACTGCATTAAAGCCAGATTAAACACTTTGAAGCCAAGACTTGGAAGATGTTAATTTGAAAAAAGGTAGAAAAAAGGTGACAACCTTTGGTTAGTGACTTACTAAATGTTACTATAAATCATTGAGTAGAAAGGACAGATATTATGTAAAACTTTACATGCTGTGAAGTGTCTAAATATAAAGTAGCAGAACTTGACATTTAAGTGGAAAACTTACTTTGAGATACATAACCTACTGCAAGAAAAATTATATCCGATGTATAAAGTGAAATATCAATTAGTTGTGCTTCTTGACAGATTGTAAAAACAACTATAGGCTGTTATGTTTGAACTGGGATTTTCATACATCTTTACTAAGTAACAAACTAAGTCGGCCAAATACAGTACTTGAATACAACCAGACTTGAGGAAGCTTGCCAGAATGTCTAACTTGGCAAGAAAAGATTAAGCAGGATCTAGTCTGGTCAACAGACATATTTTCAGCTCTGCAAGATTAAGGGTTTTTTTTGTTTTGTTTGCTGGGGTTTTTTTCCCCTTTTTTAATACATCTTCGATTTTAGAAGGATTATAAAGGCTCAGACATGGAATCAAGAAGCCTCCCTGTGTATCAGTGCTTACAAATATGTTTGTTTGCTTACGTCAAAGGCAACCCATGTTGTACAACTTTTCTTACACTTAAAAATGTTAAAAAAAGGCATAAGAGTAAAAGCAATATTTTTCCCATCCATATATTACCCTTCAGTGTGATTTTTCCTGCCCCCCTAGCTTCCCTCCTCCTTCCTGTGTTTTCTGTATTTTACATTAAAGATTTCCTGGTATGACATTATCAGTTTGGCCTTTCCAGCTCCTTTATTCACATGCAGAGAAGGGTGTGGGTAACTTATAAAAGTAGCTGTAAAGTAAATATGCCTATAAACTTTGACAATTTTATAAAAGGCAGTTATTTGACTGTATTCAGAAGTGACAACAATGCAGTGACATTTTCCCACAATAGATAAGTGCAAATGTAGTTCTGGGTATCGCACACTTCAGCCACAGCAGCAATTCCATAACTTTTAAATTTGTGAACTTTAAAGCTTGTACACCAATTTTTATTCTTTGCAAGACTTTGATTTCCCCACCTCTCACAGAAAGAGCCCACGGAACTCAGCTATCCAGACAGCCCAGCTGTCTTCCAAAAATGTGAAAATCTAAATACAGGCTCGGCATCCACAAAAAGGAAGTGAAAAATACAAAGCAAAAAAATTAATTTTTTCCATTTAAGAACAGTACATTCTTAAACATCAAGAAAACATAAAGAGCTGAGTCAGATGCTCCACAGCAGGGTTCATGCAAAAAAATAACAATAATCAAAAGCAATCAAGCTGGAGACAGCACTGACAGGAAGATTTACCTGCTATCCAAACAGTCTCAACCACTGTCTTCAGGCTGTTCACAGAAAGGAGGGCTCAGCACATAAAAATGTGTTGTAATTCTGGTGGTTTTGGCTCACTCTCCTGTGCCCTGATTACACACACACACACACACACACACACACACACACACACACACACACACACACACACACCCAGACACACACACACACACACACACACACCCAGACACACACACACACACACACACACACCCAGACACACACACACACACACACACACAGCTCCAGCTGGGACCAAAGCCAGCACCGACAGGGTTGTACCAACTCCTCTGTGCTGGCCAGGAGAGCTCAGCATAGGACAAGGCACAGGAACACGCTGGGACAGTTGGATTTAGACCACAAAACGAGTCCAAAGGATAGGTCTGAATCATATCCATCTGTCTGAAAGATGTGTGGTAAAATGGACTGGAGCTGCTGTATTAACAACGTGGATTCCAGCCAGGCCCAAAATGATGAGCAAGTCGCCGTCTGTGATAAATGCACAGCATTCATATGTATTACAAAAGTTTGAGTCAGAATAAAACAGGGCAGAGGCACAGCTGTATTTAGAATCAATTGTTCTCAGTGAGAAAGCAAGACTTGACATACAAGTTTCTGGAAGCAGTGTACAGAGCATTTTCCCAGAAGCATATGGTACCCTGAAGGATGCACTGTGAGTCCTCACTGCTGCTTCTCCAAATCAAATGAAGCTTGTCATATCATCATGAGCCCTTTAGCTTTGGGTGTAAGCCAAAAAACCAGTACTCAGTACACTTGCAAACTGGCAGTCCTGCACAGCAGACAAACCCTATTGTTGGAAAATATAAGGGACTAATGTAAGACTTTCAAAAGCCATCAGTCCCTGCTACCCTAGTTGTAGGCAGTAAGAGCAGAAGAGCTGTGACAAACACGAGAACTCATGTTCTCAACAGCATTAGACTTCTTCACCATATGAAATGCAGCCACTATTTTCCTTCAGCATTTCTCTTATGAAGCACTTAAAATATTTCTGTGCACTTCATTACATGCAGAAAGTTGACAAGAAATGTGACTAGCCAAATTATTTGTAGATCCAAAAATTATAATTTCAAGATGTAACCTAAAACCTCAGTCCTGCAACAAAACAGCTCCTTGCACCTACCCATTACTCCATAATTACAAGAATCCAACTTGGCTTGTAGCACAGTGTTCTGCTAACACCGAAGTCTGGAGAAGTGTGGTGCCAGTATGTAAGAGGATGTGGGTGTGAGTTGTTTCTTTCAAGAGCTAGAAATAGGAGGGGATGGCAAGCAGCAGAACTAACCAATTACCTTTAATAATAAATCTGGTTTTGAAATAAAATTAGGACATTCTTCATCAATACTTCTGAGGAGAGAAATGAGCAACAAGTTCATGATGGACTTCACACTGAAGAAAGTCTGTCACACAGAAGGATTGCTGAGCTAGCAGCTGTCAATGGAACAGGTCTTTAAATACTTTGCCCGTTTTAGCAGGTCACAAAATACTTGTGTGGTCAGGTTGAGGAGGGCAACTTTGGGCAACTTCAATCTCATATTTGAGTGCCAAATGCTGTAAGAATAGACCAGTACTTCTAGTTAATACTGCCCCTTCTTTGAAAGTGGAAATCCTATGATTTCCAAAAACTTTAGACAGTCTTCAAATAAAAGTAATGTATTTTCCTACTATTCAGTTGCTAAGAAAAAAAGACATGAGATACAAGAGAAAAATTCAATTTATACATATCATACTTACAGTCTGAAGAAGGCTCTGTATCCCATTTTGAATACCTACAGAAGTCCTAGGGCTGGGATCTAATACCAAGACTCTCACTGGTTAGGGATCCTAACTAGAGACAAACCTTGAATGCAGCCATTTTCTTTCTGTGAAAGTCATAGCAGAGTCGTATCTTCCTAAAGGATTCACTCTTGCTTACAAACTCTATTTGTATAGAAAAAAAACCCCATTCAAGACAGGATATCCCATTTTTAGAAACACTGGCTTACTTTGGACATGACCAGACAGAACCATGTCCCAGCCAGACATCAGGCAAAATTCCCTAACAATTAGCCTCATACTTCACTAGATTCTTCAAATATTGCTTTCCATTGTTAAAGATATACCCTCTCTTGAGATAAGATTTAACCATGAACATGAAATTTTTATATAGTGAAAAGGACAAACATATAAACTGATAACCACCCTTCCTAACAAACACAGACATTGACAGGAAGCATGTGGTTTGTAACTATCTGGACAGAAACTAGACATAACAGAACCCAAATAACTTGGAATGCCTGGCTTTCCTGAACCAGAAAAGTCCAGATTTGCTAGGACAGAGGTTATAATCAAACTCTTGCCACCTTAAACAATTGCTTGGTCCTTCCACCATTTGATGCACAGACTACATTGTGTGCATACGGGAAAAGAATTTTTTGTTGCATCTCAATGTTGTGTCCATTTCTAATTATTCTTTAAGATACAGCCTGTGGGAACCACTGCCAAGATGTAGGCAATGGAATCAGAGTCACAGAAGTTGGAATTGGAATTTATAAGTTGGAATGGATATTACAGATCATCTAGCCTCAATCCCCACTGCCACGGGCAGGGACACCTCCTTACTAGATCAGGTTGCTCAAGGTCTCATCTAGCCTGGCTTTGAACACTGCCAGGGTTGGGGCAGCCACCACTTCCCTGGGCAACCTGTTCTAGTATCTCACCACCTACACAGTAAAAAACTTTTTTCTCACATCTAACCTAGACTTCCCCTCCTTCAATTTGAATCCATTACCCTTTGTCCTATCACTGCAGTTCCCAATAGAGTTCCCCTCTGGCTTCCTTGTAGGCCCCTTCAGATATTGAAAAGTTGCTATGAGGTCTCCACACAGTCTTCTCCAGGCTGAACAGCCCCAGCTTCCTCAGCCTGTCTTCATAGGGGAGATGCTCTAGTGCTCTTATCAACTTCGTGGCCTACTCTGGACTTGCTTCAACAGTTACATGTCCTTATGTTGAGGGCACCAGAGCTGCATGCAGTATTCCAGGTGGGGTCTCACAAGAGCAGAGTAGAGGGGGAGAATCACCTCCTTTGACCTGCTGGCCATACGCCTTTTGGTGCAGCCCAGGATTCCATTGGCTTTCTGGGCTGTGAGCACACACTGCTGGGTTATGATGTATTTCTTACCCACTATCATGTCCAACTCTTTCTCCTCATTCCTGGTCTCAATTACTTCTCCACTCAACCTGTAGGTGTGCCTGGGATTGACATGGCCCAGATGTAGGACCTTGCACTTCATTATGTTGAACTTCATGAGGTCTGCATTGGCCCACCCCTCTCAAGCCTGTCAAGGTCCCTCTGAATGGCACATCCCTTCCCTCCAGCTGTGACTGCCCCACACAGCTTGGTGTCATCAGCCAACTTTCTGAGGGTGCACTCAATTCCACTGTCCATGTCACTGACAAAGATGTTGAACAGTGTTGGCCCCAGCACTGACCCCTGAGGGACACCACTCGTCACTGACTTTCACATGGACAATGAGCCACTGACCACAACTCTCTTCATACAGCCGTATATTCAGACCCTGTTCCACAAAACCCACAACTAAGAACAGCTATTATTTTCAAACTGTTTTAATGTCGTGAACTGCACAATTGGTTTTACAGCATGTTCTGACCAAAGAGACAACCAGAACCTAATGTGGCTTTAAATTAAAGAATATAAGTCTCCCACATGTTAAATTCAACCTCTCCAAGGGCCTTTTGCCTGCACTGCTAATGGACCAGGACACAGTGCAACAGAAGCAGCCTCATTCCTATCTTCCCCTTCCCCTCCTGCTCTCCTCAGCTTGCTGACTTTTCAAAAGAGCTGACTTCAGGAGTTTGACACATTGCTCCAAAACACGTAAAAAGTTTCTATTAATATTTTATCACTCATAAAACATCAAAGCTACCTCCCCTTCTGGTTTACCAGCAAGCAGCATTTTTCCCCACACCTCTTTTTTTTAAGCTAAATTAAACTACAGGGAGCCAATTAAAAAAGCAAAACCTAACAACTAAGCTTTCCTTTGTATTTATCAATATATCTAAATTTAGGATATATTGAGGCCTTTCAGCCTACTTCTAAGGTCAATGGCATAGTTTAAAATTACTGCTAGACACAATTTGGTGACTAAAAGAATAAAAACCAGTGACACTTACTATTAGCAGGCTTGCATTTGCTAATTATACAGCACCTATCAAATTACTTCAGAGTAAGGTGGTAAATAATTGGGAGGTACCTGTGCTGCTGCAACTCAAAGAGCAAAATGTCTTTGTTTCTTTATTTTTACTACTTTGGATCTCTTGGTTTTAAGGATACGGTCAGCCCAAGATGAAAGAATGTAACCTCGACAATCTCATTTATCTTCAGAGTTGTAGCTCACTTTAACTGGTAGCAAGTAATCCATTTTTGCCTCTTATCCTTCGATGTCCTTTGAGTTGCTTTGGAAGAAATATGGCTGGGGAGGAGGGGAAATCAATGAATCTGGAAACTGATTTTTGGCATGTCACTTGAATAAAGCAGCAAGATAAAACATGGGGGAAACTTCAAAAGACAGGAAAAGCACAGTTGCTGGGATGCAAACTGATTTACATTTATGAAATTGCTGACTTTACAGTACTTCAATGTATTCTACACCCTATTAGTGTAAGCAAAATCCAATATTAACACTAATAGAAAAATTAACTGTTACTATTGCTCGTTTTCAGGATATTAACTCTGTGTAGTTGGCAGCAATCTGGATTGTGTTTCCACACAACAACATGGAATATATGATAGTAAAAAAACCACACAAAGCAACAACAGCAAAAAAACCACCACCCAAACCCACAATGAAACTGGGAAAGGAAACTATTTTAAATCATGACCTCTAACACTACCATTTTCATTATAACTGTGCCTTTTTAGGCTGTTCTATTGCAGAACACCAATTTAAGATATAGTAGTTGCTTTAACAACTACAACTGCTCTGTTTGGTGACAAAGCCCATGTTTTTCTATCCATTAAAAAAAAAAAAAAAAAAAAAAATCGAGAGAAGAAATGGTTATCATTCCCATCCTAGAAAGAGCAGATCCAAAGCATACTGCTAACATTTGTAATCACAGATTAGTACTTCTATATTTTCACTTCAGATCACACACAGCTAAGACTGCAGTATTACATACATATCAGTGTAATTTCTGGCTGGGACCTTGTCCAACAACTATTACAGTACTCAAATTATTTTTAAACAGAAAAAGATAATTTAAACCTGCAACAGATTTTTTAGGATCAGCAGCACATTTCTGAGATGGTAAGCAAGACAGATGCTAAGCATGACACAAAAATAAAAAAGTCATTTATAAAGGAGTATTTATATATATAAATCTTTTTTTTCAAGTACTTTATATACACAGCTAAGTTCAAAATAATTAATACATTCAATAACTAGATACCGTTTATCATCCCTGATGGACATCAACCACGAAGGGAAAATGTTTCCCCCCCCAATTCCACCAAGGAGCACTAAAGGTGGGAAGAATGCTAGGCAAGGAGCAGGGAAGGAGAGGGGTCCCTGGGTGTTCCCTGCCTTGCTTCACCATGCAGGTCCCATCGCTCGGGCCCCTTTGCAGCTGCCCTCTGCCTCCACAGCCAATTTTGAGCCATGCAAACAGACCACTACAATTTCTGTTCCAATCAGAGAGGTAGACACTGGGAACACAATTATGGTATTTCTGTGTTTTACTTTCAGACTCTGTGGAGCAATTTAAGGGTGGGGTTGTTTCTTATGTTCATGTGATGAAGTTGAGAATCATATACCTAAAAATTCCACTGGCAATATTTTACTTGGGATAAGCACGCTCAGCTTGATGCTTGAACATCAGACTGATGTTCAAATTGCAGTTTGCAGCTTAAATTTAAACAATTTTCTAAAGAGCTCACAGTTTGGAGACGGCCATCTTCAACCAGTTTCAAATAGCATCCAACCATTTTTAGACTAGAATACACAGAAAATTAGTATACCACTTCTTTCTTTGCTTTAAGAAGGAACCTTTGGTCCTCCAAGAATGTCTGAAGTGTTCTAGATTTCTCTCAGCTTGAAACATCAATTTAGAAATCAATTAAGATCATTAAGATCCAGAAGAACTTTAAAGAAACTAACAGGTTTTCATCAAGACATATCACATTTGATTGCTTCATCCAAGTCACATTTAGTCTCCCTATTTTGCACTACTCATAACCGGTTAATATGTGCACGTTATTTGAAAAACATGATACACAATTTTGTATCACGTGCAATTTATTAATACAAAAGTTAAAAAGTGCATCAAACTCAAGTAGCTACATTTGTTAATTGCTTGAGATCTAAAAATTAATTACCACTGAAACAGTAAAGCAAAAGTAATCCTTTAAAAATGGGATCATCAATATAAAAAAACCCAGTTTTCCAAACCTGAAGTTTATGCAGTTCAGGCCACATAAGCATTCTATAACTTGCAGATGACTAGAACACATATCCTTGGCAGGATACCAGCGAGCCAGGACACCAGGGAAAGTGTTTGGCATTTAAAGAACAAGTTATTCTACTTGTTAATAGCCCAATCTTTGTAATCAGTGACTTAACCACCATTAGATTACAGCAACTACATCTTCTCTTCTGATGAGGAGCAGGTTTTACTGTACTCAAACATTTCACAATTTCCAGAACAGTCTACCTTTCACCTCCCTTCACTGCCCTAGATCAAGAAAGCCACCACCACAACCACAACCATCTCCTCCTCCTCTTCACTGAGCTGAGGAAGTTTAAAAGCCCAGCCAGTTAACAGCCTCTTGTCAGCTGAAAAAGAAAGTGGGACTCAACCAGCATGGCCGAGTGACTAAGGCAGTTCATTAAAATGCTTTCATGAAAACAGCAAGTTGATTCAATGTTGTGGTTTAATGCATCATGCACTATTAAATATGAGCTGTGCTGTACAGGACAGGGGCTGCAAACAGTCTGGTTGCAGCAAAGCAAGATGCCTCAGCTGTTTTTAGTACTTTGGCAGACTGGAGCTAGCCCAAATTTCAAGAGAGTTATGACAACAGTCAACAACCAGTTTTTCAAAGAAAAATGTGCCACCCTTTCTCAGTGTGCAGAGGGAGGCTAACAATTTAGTGAGGAGTCAGAAACAGAATATCCAATTTCATCACCTTTCTACTTTGTTTTTCTCCCATTTCCAATCAGGTTTCAAATCTGATTTGCCTTCATCACCTCCTTTTATAAACACTAGGGTTAGGAATTTCAGGTGTTGTCTTTATACAGACACTTCTTCCTTCAGCAAGAAATGATTTTGCAGGGGATTTTTTAATGCTGCATAATGAGGCTATGAATAGTAACAAAAGAATAATAACCTGGCACATAAAGATTATATTACTGGAGACAGAATATAACAAGCATTTTATGTTTCCCCAGCATTCTTCTAGCTTCCAACCATTTTCAGCTGAAGGTATTTCCTTGGTTCACAGTAGCTCATTTATTTGGAGCTGTCTTCTCTGGTCTTCCCTTGAACTGTTCTGATTTTTTCACATCCACAATATCCTTTGGCAGGAACTTCCACAATGGCCACCACCTTCTGAGTAAATAGCCAAGACCTTTCATGTTGAATCTTGCCCATCTAGTGTTAGCACACAGATGTTTTTGTGCCCATCTCAGCCCAGTGATGTACTATTAAGCCATTACCATAGCTGTCTATGACTTCACATGCACATATGATCTGAAAAAGCTTTAGATAAGATGCTTCATTTTCCCATCTACTTCTGCATTTCTTTAAAAGAAGTGCAGTAATAACAAAGTGTAACAACTTTCTCCATAAACATGACACACTGAAAGCCCACACAGCACTGGACAGAAGGCAGTATGTGGCATTTCTCCAGGACTGCACACGGGCATCCCTGCCATGAAAGCCTCAGTCTTAGCAAAATTTGGAGGTAGAAATACTGATGCTATTTTCTTCACTGCATTTGAAGTGTATGATCCATTGGGCTGTGCCTGCATGTTTTTCTTCTGCAGCGTTATGTATCACAGCAGAAATAGCATGCAAACATAAGTCATAGGAGTTATAAAACAGAATGAGTCTTATCACGAACCGCAGCAGAAAACAGCTGGTAGGCTCCCACTAGTGCCATCAGGTACACAATGCAAGGAAAACCCATGCCGTTACTATGGGAAATTTTACAGTGACATAAGCTTGTCCTCCACAGGGATTTGTCAGTGGTTTTTTATAAAGTCCAGGTGGAACATTTGTTTCCTTCAGGATGCAAGTGTGAACCACAAAGTCAGTCAGAGAGGATCCAGCTGTGGGAAGTCATGGCTCTTACTAAATGAAAGATGCCAGCAGGGGAAGAGGGAAAGGAAGAAGAGTCTTCTTCAAATATGTCTACTTTTAAGGCACAGAAAAACAACCAGTCAAGCTGACTGGAGAAACCTCAGAAAGGTTTCTCACATCCATACATCTTTTCTAAGTGTTTTACATAAGGCTACCAGGGCAGCACTTGACTGATACACAAAAAACTTTGAGCCTAAGAGCCTTACAAATGGGTACTAAGACTTCATCTGGTTACTTTGAAGCAAGCCTAGCTATGTTATGAACAGCTGTTTACAGGTACCATGACAAAAAAAACCCAAAACAGCTAGCCACAGGATGGAACACTTGTTTTTCATGAAAAACATTCAGTATTATCAAAATCTTGTCAAGCTATAAACAAAATCTGGTTTAATCCTATAAGACAGATCATTTGCAATGAAAAAAAAATTCTACTATCACTCCCCTAAATTTTTGCAAATGAGTAATTGCCCAACTCCAGATACCATCATGAGCAGTCCATGTGACCCACAGCAACCTCTCTGCCAGTGAGAGGAGGAATTTGTGCAGTGAGTGGGGTACTCCTGTCACAACCTCATTTCCAGTGGGTAACTATACTAGAAGTTTAAGAGTGACTTTTCAGCAAACACAAGCAGAACAAATGCTAATGCCTTTGCAAGCTAAAACAGAAATGCACTCAATCCACTTCCTGGTATTGACATAGTATATTGTTCTAAATGCATCCATTGTAAATAGAATATAATAGCTTTGCCGTAAGAAAACAGTTAAGAAATAGTTATACATGGATTATGGTAGGAGCTTTTTGTTTTAATTTGTTTGTCTGCCACTCCTTTATAGCTACACAAGCTCCTTGAAAAATATTTTTGCCTGTGTGATGTGCACACACTTCCATCTTTGCAACAACTAAATCTCCAGGTCCTGGGGTTTTTTTCTCCCAGTAGCACAAAGCAAGCAGTGACATTTATAAATGTAACTGTTGACTCTAAAAGGTTTGACAGAAGAGGTGGCAGAAAAGCAAACAGTCTGCCCACCCACTGGGGACCCTCGAGTCAAGGACTAAGTTACAGTAACTTAATTACAGGAAACCCCTTTCTCAATTGTCTGCTTCTGTGTGCTTCATGGCTAAACTGGAGTATATGGAGCAGTGGGTCAATGGGTGAGGGGCAGGGAGGGGCACTGCTAGGTTAAAGCAACACTGACTTTGAAAAAGTTTCCAGATAATCAGTTACTTGCCAACACTTTGCTCAACCCAACTTGACCCTGATAAACATAAAAGGTTAATTGTTAGAAATTTGTAACAACAAATACACATTTTTCTTTTCTTTTCTTTATAACCAATGATTGCAAGACTATTTCTTTGGAAAAAAAAAACCCCAAGCAGCAGTACGATGATAAGACATCTGGAAATAATGACAAAAGTTCACATAAATGTTTATGCACAAAAGGAGCAGTGATATTTTAAACATGAGAAATTAAACACCCACTTCTCAATTCTGACTCAGTCACACCAGTGAAACACTCCTACATACTAGTTAACTCTATAAATGCTAAGTAAATAGAGATGTATAAGATCAAAGATTTATTATGGAAGTTTATCTTATTAAAGTCCATACTAGAGCAGCCACTGGCATATATGTCTGACAATTCTTTTAGTAAACATTATCATAATATCTTTGAAAGTATTTATGACAATATAACAACAAAACCTCTTAAAGTTTTAACTTCCAGCACTAATGATATAGTGTCATTAGAAGACACTAGTATGTTTTATCTATAGTAGAGCATTTTCATCAAGACCTAGGAACAGGTTGGTAGTTCTGCTGAAACCACGTTTACAGAAACAGAGAGTCACTGAAAGGCTTCATGAGTCTTCCAAAATTTAAATGAAAACAAACAGCTACCTGCCTCCCTCTCCTGTACCTAAACAGTGAACAATCCTCTGTTCAGTTTCAACCTTCTAATTTACGGACAGAGCTAGAAGGAAAATGATTGGAAACTGGTACCTGGGATGTCCTTGCCTCAAAGACTGTTGTCTTTTCAGTGTCTTTACAGATGCACACACCATCTCTTGGTCCTTGCCCATGCCTCTTCACAGGCATCAATCTGTGATTGGCAGTGTAAGGAGGAGAATCCATCTTTGTTTGATGGCCACGTGATGCTGTCAGTAGCTCCATCATTAATGATAATGCAGGATTTTTTGCATTCCCTCTTCTCCCTTACCCCAGACCCCAGTCCATCTCTATGGTATCACAAGTCCTGCCCTCTCTAACTCCAGATATAAAGCCAAAGCAAACCTTATAACTCACTGGAAGTTGCTTATGTGGTAAATTAAAATGCAATAAGAGAAAATAAAGTCACCTTTTAGAGAGAAAGTTTTCCCCAGATTTGATCTGAAAGGTTTACATAATACTTTCACTTAATTTACCTCCTCTCAGAGGCTGGAGAGATGAAATGTGGCAGTGTCTGCCACCATTCCACAGCCAGAAAAGAAATTTGATATATAACATATATAATCAGTGTAATTTTAACACATTTAGACTTCATTAATACCCAGGAGAGCCACAGATGTGATCACGGAGGCTACTTTAAGGGAAGCAACCAGCTAAGCACCTGACAGTTTGTTCCACATCCAAACTCATGACACAAATGTAGGCTTTGGTTCTAGCTCAACTCACAGGGCTTTTAGCATAAGCATTTATTTATAAGGGGGACACACTTGTGAATCTGCTCAGTCTTTGAAAGACTAGCAGTAATTGCTTCTCCTCTTGTGTTGAGGGTTCTCCTAGTAACCTTTAAGCTTTAAAATAAAATATTTTTTTTAAAATTTAAATTTTAGAAAGAAATGTTAAAATTTTTAAAAGGCCTTTTGCAGTTAAGCATTACTTAATGTGTTTTACATGGAGAAAGATGCCTTTCTCTGCACTTCCTGAAATTATTATGTTCCTCCATGCCTTTCAAATGCCAAAACTGAGGCTCAAAAGCCACAAAAATACTTATACTAAATTTTGAGATTTCTGTCTTGAGGTTTAGAACAAACCAGCCTGAGTAGTAATCTTTATTCAAACTAAAACACAAATTAGACTCAAATTAGCAGGATTACAATTGCTTTCAAAGAATACATTTTCCCTGAAACCAAGTACCAAATATTCAGATATGGGAAGTTAGAGTTAGTGGACCTTGAGAAGAAAAAAATGGTCTGATTGAACATTTCAAGATTACAATAATTTTGGTGAAAATCATGCATAGTCAAATCATTCCTGTATCGATCATCCCACATCTTAAATGTCAGCTTTGGTTCTGTGAGAGTCAAGTATCCCACATGAAAAAACTGGCCTCAGTCAACAAGATTTCTTTATCAAAATGAGAGAAAACATCTCCAAAGCTGAAGACCTAGCAGCATACTGGTCCTCCCCCTTCATTACGTATTTTAGTACTATCATGGATGGTGGGCTAGAGAAGGATGGAGAGGTTACAAAATAATAAGTGAGAAGTTCCTGCTATTTAGATAAACATGTACATGTACCACTAATTCAGCTCTCCCTTTAGTTTAAGGTCAGTAAGAGAAACTCTCTTTTTGACTTGAGAAATTATTCACAAAATCACAATTCTTTTTTTCCCCAATAGTCAAAAAAAGTGGAAAAAACCTACTAACCTTCACTTCTGGGCACAGACTCTGTATCACCTCGTATTTTATCTGGCATCTCTGCAGACACAGGCTTAGTAAAACCTAATGGACACAAAGCAAAGAAAGTGTTCTCCATCAAAACCAGTTAAGTTTCAGTAGGGCACTCCCCTGCCCCATGGTCCCTGTGAAGGATGGATTGTATTTAAGAAGTGTAAACAGGCAAAAATCCCTAGAGACTAACTGTATCACCATTCAGTAGACTCACACATGGACATACAGCAAGGTAGGCAGGCACAAAAGGACTTTCTAACAGCTGAGAGCATTAAGTACTTCTGGTGAACTTCTGTCTTCGATTTAGTATACTTTTTCCCCTCAGTTAATTTCTGTGAGAGGCCTATGAACTGGGATGGAAGAGCTGCTTACACTCACATACTGCTGAAGTCAACAATGTGACCATGTGGAGGGTCACATCAGGCTGCATTAAACAGAAAATCCCATTAACTTAAAGCTTTAGTACATTGTAGAGCACCAATTTTTTTCCAACCCAGCAGTGGGCAGAGAAGAAAAGGCTTCTCAGGAGGGCAGTGAACACATCTTCTCTTGCAGCAATGTTATGCACCCTCTGCCTGAAGGAGACTGTGCGCCAAGCAGGGCAGGGACTTCAGCTGATAAATCACATAGTTTAGTGCTGTGTACAGCACTACACAGAGTGCACTGCATTGGAAGTGCTTGCAATACAGCCTTAATTCCTATTGAAGTCGTTCAATAATCGAGTTTTGAACAACGCTAAGGCAACAGCGCTGGTTCAGCTAGCAGATTTCAGAGGACCGTGAGATCCAGAGTTATGGGAGACCTCCCTGGACCACACTGCAGCAGAACTGAGATTGAAGTCCAATAAATGGCCTTTCCCCCCCCTTCTTAAGGTATTTTGCTTTCAAATTCATATGGCTTGTTTTGAATCCTATCACCAGACATAAAATGAAAACATTTCTTCCCTAGCATCCAATAAAGGGCTTGGGTTTATATTAAAAACAAACCATACAAAATGCATAGGATTTCTAAAGCAAATTAAGTCACAAAAAAGTATTTCAGGTGTGTTTTCCAGGGCTAGTATTTTTGAGGTCATATGAGGTCATATTTAATTCACATATATGTAAAATACTAAGAAACACTAGATACATGTAAGGCTACAACTCATTAGCACATCTTAGGGTATAAATTAATTCCTATTTAGCTGATTGAAACTCGACTACATATGATTTTCTAGGTCAGCCAATTCATCTCTACTCAAGATAAAATCCACCAGGTCTTACTCAGGAATTACTTTGTCCTTAACATAGATGTTTCATCCACACAACAGTACACATACTGAAGATCTTGAACTAGCCAAACATCATTTCTAACTCCCTAAAATAAATAATGGTAACACATTTATCCACCTGAAGGTCTGGGCATATGTGTTCATAAACCACAGCTGGACAGCACCACAAACAGAAGAAATAAGTGTGCCCACAACAGAGGTTTTAAACAACCATAAACACCTAGCAATCTCCAAAATCCTTCATAAATCTGTTGGAAAGCAGAACCCACTCTCCAGAAGACAAGCAAAAGAATTTTCTCTTCAAATAGATCACTCAAATTTAATTACCTATGCTTATAATCACTAAACAGTTAGCTAGAATAAATAAACCAACTTATTTTAAAACTTGGCAAGCTCATGTCTAACCCTCTGCACTCAGTGATGCACTACATGTTGCCTGTGAACATTGCACCAGTTTATAAATCAAATTCCGGTTATCCAATGATTCACTGATAAAGTTGATAGGAACTAGTTAATCACATAGTGCATGTGAACCAAAAAATTACATCAATAGATATTATATTTACTTTCTATGATGTATTTTGAAATCCAAGAAAATGTTCTGTGTAAATTTTACCTTTTAAATAATTCATTTTATATCACATATTCAGGGAACTACATGTTTAAAATGACAAAACATGGATATCCAAGTATTTGTTTTCTGGTTTTGGTTGGTTTGAGTTACATAGAATTGAAATAAATACGTGAATAAACTTCACCGTGATCAAAATGCTCATGGAGTCACTCACTGACATGTTAATGGCAAAATAAAATCATAAGTCTCAGAAAGAATTTTGGGCTTCTTTACTGATATTTTCTAGAGGTACTAAATGCAAGCAAGAAAAAAGACTTTTTTCTTGCCTTTTCTGCCCTGATTTTTATGTAAGTCAAATATCCCTTGTCTACAGTAGGCCAATGTTTCTTTCTACTTGACTTTTTAAGGACAGGATAGCCTTGCTTTTGTGCTATCAAAATTCAGCACCAGAAAACATTACTACTTCAAGTAAGACAAATACCAACAGCCATTTCTCTGAATTTAATGGAGTTCCTGTGCTCATACCTCTCTATGGAGCATGACCTACCATTCCAGCACAAAACCAAGTGGGATTCAAAGGGCATTGAATGGCCTTGGCATTTTTTAATAATGGAATAGTAACTTGAAAACGGAATCATTCAATTACTGCACACAAACCAAGGTATTTATTGAACAGGTTCAGACATGCCACAGCTACAACAGTTCTCTGTTCCAAGAGCTTATTTGGATAATTCAAGGATATTTTTAAAACTACAGTCCCACTAAGGATTTAGCAGCTCTGCATTACAGTAAGTGATAGCAAGGGAGGCTTAACATATTTCCAACATGTTGACTAAAGTCACCACTGTGCCTAGAAAAAGTGAATCTCCAGAACACTGTGCAGAAACTCTTACAAGCATAAAATTACTTAGGTTGGAAAAGACCTCTAAGATCAGAGTCCAACTGTTAACCTGACACTGCCAAGCCCACCACTGAACCATGTCCCTGTGTGTCACACCTACACATCTCATAAGTACCTCCAGGGATGGTGACTTCACCTCTTCCCTGGGCGGCCTATTTCTATGCTTGACAACCCTTTCCATTAAGATATTTTTCCAAATATTCTCGTCACTGTCTGTAATGGTTTTCAGTAATGAAACAGTCTCAAATGTGTTGCTATTTCTTAGGTGTTTTTTTTTAAATCACACAGGACACTAGTAGTACCAGAACAGTTCAACCAGATGCAAACATGGCAGGAGTCTTCAATATTTTCCCATAGTATTGTCAATGAAAAACAATCACACCTAAAAGCTGAGGTCCAGTTATGTAGCACAGAACAGTATTTTATGACTTCTTTAAAAAGCACAGAAATCTATTTTAAAATCTAAAAAGTATGCTTCCCCCCTTCTGTCTCATTAATGCAAACTGGTTCCACAATGCGGCTAGAAATTGCAGAATACACTAAACTTAAAATAAAGAAATGCAGAACTCTGTTCGTGTTTTCTGTAACACATCAAGTTTTGAATTATTCAAAAACCAGAAATCAACATTCAGCATTCCTTTATTTATAAATAAAGTTCCTCGTTTTAATCTAGGAAAGGAATCTCTGACAAATACTATTCAATAGGCTAGGAAAGTAAATCTTTCTGCAGCAAGGCCAAGCAGGACTCATATCCCAAATGCTGCTTCTATGCTGGATTTTTAGATAGGCTTCCTAGCAAATGTAAAAGAAAGCAATTCTTGCTCACTTTCTATACAAATAATTTCCAGTTATCCAGACAATCTTATTAGCAGTAGCATCCCAAAGTTTGCAATAATTTCAAGATCAAACATATGAGGTATTTTATAAAAATTTTCCTGCTAGACCCTTCCAAATGCTCCTGCGATATAATTGATGCAGCTTTAAATGTCTCCGTATCTCAGACTCAGCTAACCTAGTAGTCCATGGGGCACTTTGTTTTTCTGAATTCATCAGTCAAAGCTGCTACCTGTTGCTTAGCCCAAGCAGCTTTACACAGAACATCCTGGTAAGAGAATTTCAAATACATATGCATTGATAATTTATGAATAAACACAACCACACTGTTTACATTCCTTAATTAAGCAAAATTCTTTAACAGCAACCAAAAAACCACTCAGATGTATGACCACGCATTTTCACAGGCCATAATCAGCTAGGGCCACCCAAACAGGCATACTGGGAGGTCCTAGATCAAAAAAATCTGTTGTTCCTTCTAGTAGATTGGTTTACCTTTAAAAACCTGAGCTGCTAAAAGCTGCAAATCAGCTTTAACACTATGAAAAAAATAAAATCCTTTAAACACAGTGTCTAAATCAATGGCATGGTATAGGTGAATTAATAGGAAAACATTCAAACTTACAGCATGAGTAGCTAAAAAATTACTTTGGAAAAGCATGCTCATGAAAAATACGGATTTTTCTATGTGTCACAGACAAATATAGTCCTTATCTCTTACTGCACTTTGCTATAAAAACCAAAGCAACACACAAAAAGAACCCCAAACCACACACACACACAAAAACCAACAACAAAAAAATGACAACCCCACACACCCAAATGAAAAAAAAACAAACCTAGTAACGGTTTTTAATTATTCAAAATCACTATTAATTGAAGTATCACAATCTTCAGTTTTGAAGTTTCATGGATAAATTTTCATCGGAGAAAAGACTTCTGTTTCATATTTCATCTTTTAGCAATTTATTCTTGCATTTTAGAAAAAGCATCAAGCAGCTTGAGAGAAAGTATTTTTCATCACAGGACTGTTTACAGTTGTAACTATGGAGTCCAACTATGTATTTATATTGAACAACTGTCATCACGAACCGAAATCTAACCTGAACCTCTTCCTCTGTGTTGAATGCCTGGGCCCTAGTCTACATCTGTTCCAAATACCTGGAAGTGATCATATTTAAGAAAGTTGGTTGGACTTCTTCAAAAGCTTGTCAAATACAGTGCCTTAGACAGACACTGCATTTTTTCCTCATCTTCCAAAGGCACAACCAGCATTAATATTAAGACTCTGCTGTTGTCACTTTATACACAATCAATACACATGTCCCCTTAAAATACTGTATTACCATTTTAAATGCAGCCTTTTACAGATTAAACAGTCAGTGCTTTATACAAACAGATCTATACATGTAAAACAACTCAAGTCCTGAAATTCCACATTACATATTGTGCTATTAACAGTAAAGCTATCTGCCTGATTTATTTTTAAACAGCATTTGGATAAGTTCTTCCTGCTGCAATAAAAATTAAAATAAAAAAAAAAGTCTGAGGGGTTGGAAGACAATGGATATTAGTAGATGTTAGTAAGTATTTCGACATGAAATATTTTGTGAACAAATAAGGACAATTAGATGCCCACAGACAACTTGGACAGACAGCCACCCTTCTTGGATGGACGGTATTGGATGTCGCATTTCTGAATGCAAAACAACTCACAGAATCCCAAAACCAGCACTAGAAGTCTCAAGTTGCAAAATGAATTCCAGATTCCAAGGAAGGCGATGGCAAAATTCCTACTCATGTTGACACAACCCGAACTTGTCATTTGGCTGTTAAACACTGCATATATCTTTGTTAAAGAATAAGGACATTTGTCCCTGATCTAGTTTTCGCCATTTGTTTGCCTACAAAATCCCTTCTGGAGCAGATGCCTTGCTGCCCTGAACCCCACAAGAATAGTTTTGATCCCAGGTCACATAAACCGTAAAAGCAAGTTTATATGCTAACACTAACACAACTCTTTCACATGAACAAAGAATTGACACTGAACGACACTCTAAATAACATTAACAGAAAGGACAGAAGTTATGAGGACACACACCACTATATGCCATCAAGCCTCATTGCTGCTCCTATTCACCACCACATCTCAGCCCTTCTAAGTAACATGGTAGTTACAGTGCCCGTTTAAGATTCAAGTGTTATTTCAAGTTAATAATTATTACGTCAAAATTGCACAGAATTCTAATTTCATTCCCTTCCAGCAGCACTCTGAATGTGCGTGAGTTACAGTTTCCCTTCTCCAACAATTCGCTCCTTCAAAGTCCCACAAAAATCTCCCAGTCTTTTTCCCCCTGCACATCAACACATACCAAAATGTTCCAAGTTTAGGGATTTTTGTTGGGGTTGGGGCTTTAGGGTTGTTTTTGTTTGTAAGATGCTACACATTTGGCTAATTTTTCCAAACTGGGCCACCCTTTCACTTTCTTTTCCACAGAAAGCACTAATGGGGTGCTTAAGAACTGCAGCAAGAGATGAGCTGGTCCAAACAAGACCATCTGAACTGTGTTGGCAAGAAAAAGCAAAACCTCCTTTGCACATTTGCCCCATTGATGAAAGTCGTATTAACATCACTCTCTGTCTCTTGCTCGCTTCCTCAAAACAGCATAAATCTACAGCATCCTCTGCCTAGTTTTTGGAGCTAATCATCCATACAACAGCTGCAATCCAAAAATACCCAGAACTTTTTGACAGCAAGCAAAGATCAAATCACAGAATGCTTTTGTCACTTTCATTCTGGTTTACTGTAATTCACCATGTTTGAACGTGAAAAACATAACAAATGTTCTAATATGAGGAATGAGCAGTCTGGCTCCTCTGTGGTTTAACTGCTATGCATACATCTCCAGTCTCTCCAACAGTTCTGAATCCATTCCCAGTGCTACTCCAAGGTTTTGCTCATGGTTTTTCAAACTCACTAAAAAATCAAGTTCAGTTGCTAATCATTGCAATTCAGTCTGCAAGACAAGACAGAAGTCTTTTTACAAAGTAACACAGGATATGAGGTCTAGGGAATGTTACACTATCTTCTTCAAACGTCATATAGAAAGAACTTCTTGAAAAGATGAGCTATACTCAACGTTAGGTCAGTGTACAACCACGTTGCAAGGCTCCTTACTTAACAGCATATTCTGCTACTATGCCAAGTGAAACAAAGAGGAAATCTTCCCCACAGGGTCGTCTGGGGGGAGCAGGAGGAGGAGGGATCAAAGCCTTGACTGACACTCCCCAAATACCCTTATGAAACATAAGCTCAAAGCCTAAGCAGAAAGATGTCAGCTTTAATTGGAGCATGTATTAAGTCCGTGCCGATCACAGCAGTTTCTCAGCTCAGCAAACTCTAGACATTTCAGTGCAGTTTGTAAGAGCTTCCTTTATATAATTAAACCACCACTATTTTTCTTTCTATAAAAAATGAACAGTTAATGAGTAGTTTTGAGAATACTCATTACACATGTACTCTTTAGATATACCCTACATTGTATAGAATCACGCTGCACGACAGAAAGCTGATAGAAAGCAATCCAATGCCTCATTCTGTGACACTGGGAAATCATGACAGTGCTTTGCCAGGATGATGCATCTCTGAACCATAAAGCCACCGGTTCCAGCAGAGCTCCCGCAGGTGGCACTAGCTGCTGCTCCACGTGGTGCCACACACCGATCCACTGGCAGACAAAACTGAATGCTTGCAGCAGGATCTGTCTCTCCCTCCTGGTCAGCATGCCAGGCAAGCGCTACAAATCCTTCTAACTTTCAGATACCTTAATCGTCCTGCTTACTGCTCGAGTTTGGATTTGGGTCACCTAACAGCTAAGCTGCTATACCACCTTTTACCTATTTCAAAACTCCCTGTTGCCAGAACAAACAGAATTTATTTTGTAAAATACAGGGCTTTTTTCAAATTAGATACATATATTGCTTCTCTCATGCCTTTGTACAGTGCAGTTAATCTCAGCAGTCCTCCCAGGTCTTCACTGAAGTTAAAAAACCACACATGAATAAGGGGAAAAAAATCCATCAAAAGATCATGTTTCACTTCAATACAGAAGGTTTGTCACTTTGGACACTTTCTTTTGAATCTAAGCTTGAGAAAATAGACAGACTTGGGTAAGGTGGCTCAGCACAGGACATGCCTCACATACACTGATGAAAAACAAGGAAAAGCAGGATAAACAGGTCAGTCCTAAGATATTTAGGGACTTAGAGGCAAGTCTCAGCACAGACTGTATGAGTACAGCAGTAGCAAGTCATAGCTGCCAAGTACAGCTATCGTTATCACACAGTACTGTTGTCATCTACTTGAAGAAATCTGCTACTCAGCGAGTACACAGTGAAGCACACAATGTGTTCTACACAAACCATTTTCTGAGCAAATTAAGAAAGAACTCCATGTAATGCATTACATGTAGCTACTCTGCAAAAAACAACCAACAGCATAGTTTTCATTATTGACATTTACAAAGTCAGAGATTAAATATTTTAATTGAGCTACCATTACATTGTTTTCTGACTTCATTTTCTAGGTAACACTAGTTCTACTGTAAAGTGCTAATTAGGGCCACACAAAGAAAACTAAATTTAAAACAAACCCATTTAAAAATAAAACCAAATGCCACAGCACAGGCAAGAGCACACAGCTCAACATTTTCTTGACTACAAGCGCTTATTTCCAGTACCATTAAGTTGCAACTGTTCAGTTGCAGAAATAGCACAGAAAGCATTACACACATACACCAGCTACAGCACTAAAGGATTTTCAGGTACAAGTCCTCACATTGCAGTAACAGTCAAACCCATAGCCAGAACCCTGACAGTTACCAGAAAGGAATAAAAGATCTTTCCCTCAACAAATTGTGATACCGTTAGATTTTACACAGTCACTTTATTACATCATCCAAGGGAGTACAACTAAATACAGTCTTTGGCCATTAGGTTTAGAGCTGCACTTCTGACTTGCTCACCATTCACCCCTCTGACATAGACACTCCAGGTAAGTGTTCAGACTTGGTTTAAAAAAACCAAACCAACCAAACCCTACATATTTTTTAAAAGAATCTACATTTGATATCTTCACTGGCACAACAACAGAGGCATTAGGTCTTCTTTCTTTTGTTGAAGAGTGCCCAGATGAAGGTAACCAAGTTGATTAGAGGGATGGAGCACCTCTCTTATGATAAAAGGCTGAGAGAATTGCAATTCCTCAGTCTGGAAAAGAGAAGACTTCAGGGTGACCTAACTGCATCCTTGCAGTACCTGAAGGGAGCCTACAAGAAAGATGGAGAGGGACTTTTTATAAGAGCATGTAGTGACAGGACAAGGGGGAATGGTTTCAAACTGAAAGAGAGTAGCTTTAGATTACATATTGGGAAAAAAATCCTTACTATGAGCCTGGTGAGGCACTGGAACAGGTTGCCCAGAGAAGGTGTGGATGCCCCATCCCTGGAACTTTTCAAGGCCAGGCTGGATGGGGCTCTGAGCAACCTGGTCTAGTGGAGGTGACCCAGATCTTTGAGGTCCCTTGTAACCCAAGCCATTCTATGAGTTTATGATTTCATTCTCACAAGAGGCACAGCATAAACCTTACTACTGGGCCCAAAGTACTGGCTTAATAAATGGGGGAAAAACAAAAAAACAAAACAAGCAACCAAAAAAATCCCAAAACATTCCACAGCTGGATATGAACCTGTCAGATTTCCTCTATAGTAAAGGTTGCTTTATAACATACATGGCTAAGAAAAGGAAACTGAAGAGGAAAGAATTTCAATGTTGTTTATCTCAGAATTACTCAAATTCCTTTCAAAGCTCTGCACTTTGCTACAATTAAGAGAGGTGCTGATTTGGCTAATAAACAATCATATATATGCACACATGCAAAGACTTCCTCCTTAGTCTTTTTCACATTCAAGTCTCTGGTGCTCAGCAGCTGCAGTTCTAAGATTCCTGGTTAAGGGCAAGGGCTGCTGCTGCTCTTCCATATGCCCCTTGCAGATATTATAAAAATCAAATAAGCAAGTAAGAGCAATAACCCAGCTAGCACTAACAGCGAACTTTTATTCCCATTTCACTGTTATACAAGAAAGAACAAGCAAAAAAAACAAAAAACCCACACCCCAAAACCAGCAAATAAACAAACCCAGAACCAAGGAAAAAACCCAAACCTCTAGGCTTGCGTCTAGCATATACAGTAAAGAGCCCCTGATACCTGCTTTCATAGGCTGTAAGTCTCCTCCAATTTTTTTTTCTATTAGAGATGTTGTGTGATAGCACTTAAAAAGATACTTCTCTTTTTGCTTGACACCTGGGTTAGGATATCACCAAACATCAAATTGGAAAAGACCACTGTTGTGCAAATTCATAGTTTCACCACATGCTCAAGTAGGGGAGGAAATAAAATCAAAATAGGCTGCGAGGAAGCCAAGCTGTTATTGGAGCACAAGGAATCCAATCACGGCAAATAAGTCCAAGAGTCAAAATAAATTACAATGTGCAAAGCTTTAAATTAATTTAAATTCAGTCCTATGTGCTGAATAAAATATTATGATGATGGAGAACATACCAATGAATTCCAATGTTTCTGAAGAATTTGGTTACAATAGGAGAACTTACCACATATGCATGCATTTCACCTTCTGACACTTCATTTTCACATTTCCATCCCTGTTACAGGAAATTTAACACCCAGCAGAAGTTCACTAACTCCATCACACTTACTTTACAGAAAGAGAAACAACCTTCCTGACCACTTAGTAAGGACATCAGGCTGCATCTATTACGCAGGGCAATCTCTCCTGAAATCACAGGGCTGTGATAATAACGAAGATCTTTCTCGTTTGGTTTGTTTTAAATGAAAACTTTATAGCCCTATTAGAGAGAAATTCTTGATATTTTAAGGTCAGTAGTAAAGCTGATATCTATGAGACAAACAAAATTCTTACGTATTTTAACTCAGTGTAGGGCCAGAGTCAAGGCACTGAGATAGGGAATGACATCTTCCTAAACTCACATAGCCAGTATGTAATGTAAACCGTGATACCACATTCACGGACAACTTGACAAAGAGATAAAGTGCCTCCAAAAGCAAATACTCAGAACAGACCAATGCTTTTCAGGAGTATAAATACAGAAAAGTCCAATTCAAAGTCAGCTGGTTTAGGGGTATTTCTTCTCTTCACTCAAATACATGTCCTTGAAAGCTCCCTAAAAAAAAACCAAAAAAAACCAAAACACAAAATGTTGCTCTGCACCAAATCAAAATCACAACGTTATCCTCTCATCCTTTCAAAGAGCTGCTATTCTTCTTCAAATTTTTGCTAACAACAGAGAAATTAGTATGCATCCACTCCAATTAGGCTGATTTACCTCTTCTGTGAAATGTTTGTAATATGTTTGGCTTCACTACATATATTCAAAGAAGTAACTTCAGACCTCATTGTAGAAGAAAACCACAGAACTTTCAGAATAAGGTCATACTGATGAAAGGCAAAAATGTCAGCACTATCCAGAAGGCCCATTTACTTTGTTAAAAATTTTACTAAACAATGTTAATTCCAAGTAAACAAGAGAGAACGATATTTTCCCCCTCAACTGTAAACTCTTTTGGAGAGCTAAAGAGAGAAAAAAATACACAGGAATGTTTGGTTTGGCATTGCTGATGCTTGTTCATAAAGAGGAAGCCTACTTAAAACCAGGGTAATGGATAATTATCACTTTATATGCAGACCCTTCATTACTTCTCTCTTAATACCACACAGTGACACTGTTAGATTTGTAAGGAAAGAATCAAACACAGATTCACCATCAGGAGAAAGGCTCCTATGAAGCCCATTTGTGTGTTTCCTTCAATTGCAATTGCCCAAGTACAGCATTAATGCTGAAATGAGAGGTTTACACACAGGCTTTATAATTATTAGGCAAGTAATACCCAGTTGGCCTTTCCAGAAACTCTCATTTGAGTGGCTAGCCAAAGTACAGCCATGCATAACAAAGTTACTTACGTACGCTCTGTGAAACATGTCTTTCCCCCCATAGCTATCGGAAAACGCCCATCTAAGTTTTTTACTCCAGTAGAGTGTCATTAATGAAAATGCTGGGGGTTTGTTTTCATCACAGAGTATGTAACATTAAGAAACAACACAGTAAATCACATAAAAGAGTCAACGGTTAAAGCTTTCTGAGTCCTGACATGTTCCAGGCTCCCGAGCAGCACTGAACCTGGCAGCCCCCCAGCACTGGCTCAGGCAGCTGACTGCAGGACCCTTCACGCTTCTCCAGCTTTTCCTTCTCCCTCCTTCGAGGGTACATACATCTGTGTGTACATACGTGTATGTATTTATATACACACTGCACACACATGAAAAAAGAGGAAATTAGTAACAGACAAACTAACAGCACTGTGTACATTCACTTGCAATTTATCCAAATGAATGGCCTCATAACTCAGATTGGGACATTTCCTGTAAAAACACTCCACTACTTATCAAGCCACTCCAGAATGCAACTGTTGAAGCTTGGCTTACAAACAACATGTTTTCTAGAGCCAAAGTTTGCAGTTACCTATTGAACACTTCAGTTGTAATGGAGAACCCAGAGCCTCTTGCTGTATATTAGCTTTGAAAAACATGTCCCCACTTCATAGTTCTGTAACTGCAAGCCTACTCCATTTAGCTTTTGTAGCTTTGAAATGCATATGCAGAGCACAGAGAAATGCTATAGTTTCAAATTACATTCATGCTTAATCTCTGACAAAACACAGGTTTTATATATACATAAACACATGTATATAAATATATATTATCAAGAACATGGAATAATAAATGAAATGTTACTAGAAATAGAAAGGAAATTACTTCACTCACCTATGATTAGGACAGCAGAGAGCCCAGGAAACTAAAACTGGTCAGAGGGAAATCACATGCAGTAACAATCTTTAACCTGCCACAATTTCCAAAGGAATTTGAATGACCATTTTGACAGAAGGAGCCGACAAGCTGCTGAATAAACATTTCTTTTCACTTAAACTGCAGTATTGTCTAGACAGGGAAACTCCTGTAATGCCATAAACATAAAAAGCTTCTTATCTCCAATATGCTTCCTCAGAAAAGCTGGATTTATTACTAAACATTGCATCGTCAAATGCAGACCTTCACTGGCCCCAGACAAGAACACTAGTTCCATTCAAAAAAATGCACAGGGAAAAAAACCCCATCACTTAGAAATGTTATAGTTGGAAAGGTGATTTACTTCAGTTGAATGTTTTCCTCCTTTCTACATCAGTCTAAGAGATAAGGCTTGATCAAATCAGTTGTTTATAAGCAATTCTCAACAACTGCATGAAGTCTGAGACATTGTGAATTTTGATAGACTTCATTCACCTTCTCAGAAAATAAAAATAACTTAGACTTAGCTTTCAAACACAGAAACAAAGAAATACCTTGTTTGTACTCAAGTAATAGTAACCTGACATTACCTCATGGACAGCTCATAAAATAGCATGCAGTTGTTGATAAGTCTTTCAGAAGTTTGCAAGACCCTGAAACAACTGTACTAATTCACAGCTTGTGCTAAGAGACACCTTTTTTTGGTGAACCGCATGTTGGTTTGTAGCCTTCAGTGAGACAGGGGGAAAAAATCATCCCAAATCCATTAGTTCTTTAGATTGAAAATTATTTCAAGACAGTGATCATTAGGAGAGATCATGTTTGAATAGAGATTATTAAAGAATAGTTATTAAAGGGTTTCCAATAACTTTGGCATATACTTTTAGAAGGTGTTAAGATTACAGAGATCTTCAAAATTTTGACACTAACAGGCACTTTTCACCTAGAAAAGGAGTCCAAATTCTCCTCTCTTCACCTTCTTGTACCAGAAACAAAGGTCATATTTCTTACCTTTCCATTTTAACTACACCGAACAGTGAAGCTTTTTCTCCTTCTACACACTTAGGAGACAATCAGAAACAAATCATGCATTCAGCAGTCATCTGGGATGAGGGCAATACTGATAAAGGGATGTTTCTCTTCCTATTTATTTCCACCAAGTAAAATTTTACTAGAGTTAAAGATGAGTCACATGTACTTCAACCACACTAGAAGGCAGCATGAAGGGTAATCAAATATTAAATTTCTAACTTGAGAAAGAGAAGATGATGAAAAAGAGCAAACAGGTACAAAGAGTAACTCAGTACTCCTTAATACAAAGTAAAAACCAATATCATTACCCAAATTACATCAAGAAGTTTCAAATTACATGCAAATATGTACTGTATTAGAAAGGTGGAGGGATAGAAATAAGATAACATCACAAATCAGAGTTACAGTGTTTTCCCACTGACAAGGCAATACATCTCTGCTGTACAATACAGACGGGTAGGTCTTTCCAGTTATTTCAATTTATGTAAACACGAAACAGAAAATCCAGCCACAAAAGCTTTATATTTCATTGATCATTTGATCTAGTACTGGAAATCAACACAAATAAGGACAGGGTGTGAGAGGGAGTCTCTGAATAGGCTTGATTAAAGTAAATATTCAAGGGGATATCACTCAAGTCAAGACCAAGAGCTTCAGCCAGTTTCCAAAGCCTTTTGAACTCTTAGAGCTAAGCCGCTGAAGTAGAGCTAACTTTCTTCACAGTGGCTACTATGGGGCTATGTTTGGGTTTTGTGCTGAACACAGAGTTGATAATGCAGAGATGTTTTTGTTATTGCTGAGCAGAGCTCAAGGCCTTTACTGTGTTCCGTACTGCCACACTGGCAAGGAAGTTGGGGATGCATGTGAGACTGGGCGGAGACACAGCTGGGACAGTTGACCCAAACTGACCAAAGGGATATTCCATACCATATGACATCATGCTCAGTATATAAGGTGGAAGGAAGAAGGAGGAAGGGGGGACATCTGGAGTGATGGTGTTTGTCTTCCCAAGGAACCGTTACACGTGATGAGCCCTGCTCCCCTGGAGATGGCTAAACACCTCCTGTCTTTGGGAAGCAGTGAATTAGTTCCTTGTTTTGCTTTGCTTGTGTGTGCAGCTTTTGCTTTCTCTATTAAACTGTCTTTATCTCAACCCATGAGTTTTTGTAGCTTTTACCCTTCTGATGTGCTCCCCCATCCCATTGGTGGGGAAGTGTGTGGGTGGCTGCATGGTTCTTGGCTGCTGCCTGGGGTTAAACCACGACACCCAGTGAATTCAGATTAAAGCTCCTTTTCTTCCACTTTTAAGCGAAGAAATAACATAAGTCAACTTTCTGCAAAACAGGCTCCCAGGTTCAGTAATTGGGGAACAAACCTAAAGCACTGCCAAAGCACACAACTAAGCATTTGTAAGCCTTAATGTTTCATTCCAATATTAAGTACTGAGGTACTGAAGAAAAAGCAGAGGTATTCCAATAATGCTGTTTCAGGTTATGTAATTCCATCCTTAGCACATAAAAATCCCAGCTCCTCCATTCTTGCTGCCTAGCCCACATTTTGTACTCTGAGGAACACAGGCACACGGGGCGCATACTAACAACACCAAGTTCCCACTGAACCAGCGAGAGGCATAGCAAGGCAAGGGCACCACCTGGCTCTGCCCTGGCTCCGAGATGATGTCAGCCTATTCAGCTGGGCAACAGGAAGAAAAGAAAAAGTCCCTGTTGTATTTCAAACACACACAAAGAGCTATGTATATTACCACAAAAGGCAGGAAACCACTCTATCTGATCAGCAAATGAGATTCCACAGCCCTCCAAGCCTCACTGCATTTAAGTAAGTGGAGTAGGTGGAATATGAAGCATTTGCTCCCTTTAGATTTGATGACAGTTACTCCATTTCCCTCTCACCCCATCACCGTCCCCACAGCCCGTGCAGTATTCCCAGAGGTATCACCAAGCTACTATTGCCCAATGGTTGCCACTATGTGCTGAGCCACCAGGGCATGTGTCAACTTAGCAAGTGCCAAGTCAGCTCCAAAGCCTTCTGTTGTCTCTTCCCCAGTTCCTAACTCCTCCATTTCTCCCTGCAAAATAAACTTAGAAATAAATAGTAGCAAAGTGAGAGACTAAAAAGTCTGCAAAGAAATGCTGACTGAGGAGATGCTCCCACACCAAATTAAAAGCACCCTTGATTTTCCCCACAGTGAAGACACTCACAGGATTTCTGGACCAACCTACAGATTCTTTGATGCTGAATAAATGCTGAGCTCACATTATAGAGTTTCACCATTGGAAAAATGAAGGCTATTCATAATGCATTAGTTGTATCCAAAAAGTGTTCCTGGGCACAAAAGCTTGCTGGGACAGAATAGCACACATCTGTGGTAATGAACAATCTTAGTCTCCAAAACAGGGCACATAAAAGCCACTCAGGAGTGATGGCTGAGCAGGACTAGGGACTGAGCCATGCCTGGAAACTGGGGAGAAGGCTAACTGTAATTTCCCCAAATCACACCTTCAAACATGACCATCATAGACCTCCTTCTTCCAGGTCTGTCAACATTCTTAGGCCTATCTGAATTTCATACAGGTGTAACTTTACAGGACTCCTCTCTCAGGCAACCAATGCTCATAAACACTGCTGACACATAGTTTTTAACACTTTTCTCTTAATTGAGTTTCATTACACACTTCAAAGATTTAAGGAACTCTGGAGTCAGACAGACATACTGGCATAAAAAGCAGAACAGGTGGGGGGAAAAAAATTAAAAAAACAACCATGCTCTCTGGAACGCAGAAAGTATAATTACATACAACCAAACTACTACTCCCTTATTGCATATGCCACTGGCAGTGCCAGGGTTTGCTTCTACCTTTCAGTCCCGACCTTTAAAACAGATCAGCTAGAAACCTTTCAAAAAGGAGTATAATTTTCTGTCTCTGTACCTGCAGACACATTTGTCTGCAACTTCTAAACTCCTGCGTGTCCAACAAATGGTGGATACCTCTTTCAGCTGTGTCAGAGAGGTGATTTTTCACAAGGAGAAGCCAGAGGCACCCTCTGAGCCAGAGGCTCTCCTGCAGCCACAAAAGTCCTCCTCTTATGGTTGTTCCATACATGTCTGAATTTTGGGCATCCCCATGACACTGGCAGGCTAATGCCTGCATGAAATGTAAAGCAGATCCTTAATAGAAAGGAATTTTCTGTGGTTTGGGAAGCTGGGGTTTTCTTTTTAAGTCCAATTCTAATAAAGCAAAGGCCGTTAAAGCTTGAGAAGGAGCTACAATGAATCATAATTATTATAAAACAAAGGCCAAATGTTTTTTAAAAAACTGTTTAGTCATGTGAGCATCTAACCCAATCCATGGAAAGTAGCAATCCAGCATATTTAACTAAAGCAACTACAGTGTAGGTTGAGGCAACTACCAACCTTCAAAATTACCTGTTATTTTTGAAAGCTTTGAGTCTTACACCTAAATGTAAGAAAAGTTTGATCTATTTTAAAATATGTATCCATGCAGTGCTTCCATCAAATCACTCTTATTATATGGCTTTATTTGCAAAATAGATGTGGGCAGGGGAAAAAAGCCAACAAAGAAACGTAAAACAAAACCACAAAACAAAGGAATGAGGTTTGAATCAGGTATACAGAATTCAAACATGAGGGTTGAATTAACACAACCTTTATAGTGTGCCTAGAATTATTTAACCTTTTTTCAAAGTTAGTTGTCAGCAAAATTCACACAGGAACTTAACTATGTGATTAACTATTTTGTTATAAAAATGATTAGTTAAAACAGATACCTGTTACTACCAGTTTCAACCCTCTGAAGCTGAAGATTCAGCATATTTCTCTAAGGAGAATTGCTTCGCTTTTCAGAAAAGCAATTACAAAACCATTTATTTTCCTCTTTGAATTTAAGCATGTATTAATACTGAAATAGATAATAAAGTCTGTTTCAACCACATACATATTTTGTGGGCTTTTATTGCAATTCTTCTCTATTTTCTACCCTGCAAGAACTCTTATCAGCTTTAACTGATGCAGCAGAGTGCTTATTTGGCAAGGCTGTAAGATACCAAGTGAAACAAAGGTTTTCAACCCATCAACAGCAGCGAAAGAAAAGAAAAATTAAAAGAAAGACAAGACTTATTAGGAAGAGCACTTAAATGCTCTACCCATTCAGAGCCTGAATGAGATGGCACACAGGTTCCCTGGTGCCTGGTTATCAGGCAGTGTTTTACATCCCACTTTTCCTCTAGGCTGCTGGTGCCTGCCCCAAAAGGGCTGCACTCTGCCTGTTCCCAAGTGTGAGCTTGATACTGTAGACTGCAGTGAAAACCCTATATATCCAAACAGCATCAATTAAGCACTAACACTTCACATAGTGTATGAAACATACTTTTGAAGTGTTCCACCCTTTAAGTCAACCAATCGGTTCAAAACACTATGGACACTGTCATAGTCAAGATAACTACCATGAACAACATCTTTGGAAACAGAGATTTACAATCCTAGATTAACATATAAGAATCACGAAGGAAAAATTATTTGTTTACTTTTAGTGATAAAGATCAATGGCAGGAAGTACGATACTATAGAGATACTAAAATATTTGTATGACGCCTATCTATAAATAGCTGTATGTTTACATTATGCTTTCCACACACAGAAAGAAGCATGCATTTTTCTACCAGTACTGCCAATTCATTTTAAGGAAAACCCCCAGCTACTAATGTCATTTCCAGCAAGCACACAGCAGGCTTGTGTCACTCACCTTAAAGACCAATATCCACACAAGCAGGGAAGGAAATTACTTGTGCAGGGGAATTTCATGCCTCCCTTATTTATGCAGTTGCTTACACTACAGAATTTACTCAAGTATCTATATCCTGACATCTCCTAAATGTATGGGTAACACAAAACATGATTTGAAGATCTCAAGAAACGTATGGTACTTTCAGAGCTGAAAGGCTGTTAAATGGCTTTATGAGAATTAGTGTTTCAGGCATTTAAATGACATCTTGGGTTGCAATCTAGGTACATGGAATGAGTAGAAAAAGGGAAGAAGAGCTGTGGACTTGATGATTATCACACACGCACTGTTGCACCACAGGAGATGAAGCACAACAGCAGTTCTGTGGGACTCCTCCGGTCCCCAGAGTAAAAAGCATTTGGATTTTTTGCCTCTCATCTCTCCTGGGGAATCAAATCAATCTGTTTTCAGGAATGGAGAATAACAGTAAGCTTCTACCCCTGGAAGACAGTCCTCACACACACACACAAAAGTTACCTGAATTTTCTAGTTTCATCTAGCTTTATTGCATAGTAACAATACAGATATTAAGGTTTGCAGAAGCACGTCACCACAGGCGTCACTCTGTCTCTTGAAGTCTGCTGGACATCAACAATGCAGTAGATGGTCATTACTCCAAATTCCCCACCCTCCAACATCATTAATTCAGGAGCAAACTCATTTCAATGAGCTAGACCCAATTCATAAAGAACTCATTGTTCTGACCAAATTAATAGGTTTAGATCTTGCATTACCAGATGTGCTTCAGAGACACAATAACATTTTATATTATAATGTGCTGTTTCAAGTCCACTTCAATGTCATTTCTCATAAATATTGCTGTACAAGGCAAACTTACAACTATGAACCTATTCCCAAAATAAACATGAGAACTGTATTTTTGGTTTAGATTCTAGACAGATTTGGCACAAGTGTCCTCAATTATCCTGCAACCCACTTGATCAAAAGCTGTCTACTCTGAGACTAAAAGTAGCACATAGTCTTTTGAAAGGCTTCACTTCACCCTGAAGATTAATAAACCCTCGACACTGGCACTGCCTATTACATGAGCAACACAATTTAGACCAATAACAACAAATAGGACAAAACATATTTGTAAGAATTTGGAGTAGGTCTTAACTTCACTGATAAGTCATCCGTAAGATTTTTAATACGTGTCAAATAGGGAATGAAAAAGAATAGAGGGAATCGTTTGTCATGACTTAACATGACATTTGTCATAATGTCTGCATTAAAACAAGGGAAGAAACTTTTCCATAGGAACAATTTGCAAAAACGAACTTCAGTAGGCTAGAATCAACTAGCAAGCTATCTTTTCCACTTCAGGAAAAATATAAAGTAGAACTTTGAACATAGCCATGTTATTTGTGAGGAACAGGTAGAGATCATTGACGGATTGCAGTAAAAAAAAGAAGAAAGCAAAAAGCCCAACAGAGACAGCTTTCCAGAGAGACAATATTCACTTCAGTTTTAAGTTACATTGTTATTTTCCATGGAACTGAACCACATTTTCTTACAATTCTGTATCTCAAAAAACTCCCCTTGCTGATAGCTTTATTGAAAACTGCTTGTGCAAAATGTTCTGTTTTCAATAAATTGTTATTTTCCAACAAAATATTTTTGGCTGAAAAATTCCTAACTGGCTTCACTTGTACAATGCCTTTCCTTACTTAAAAGGCTGTACTGTGTATTTTAAAAGTTATCAAATCACTCAACAGCACAAAACAAGCAACATTTGTGTTTAAACCTGTATATATGGACAACATTTTTCCTAAGTAATCTATTTCCACATAGAAGAAACAAATATAACAATTATGATATTAAGGTCTTTAAAATTCCACCTTGAAAACAGGATTAGAAGCTACATCTCCAATAAACTTTAACCTCCATTTGACCACAGATAAAATATACAACTGCCCTTATTAAGTAACTTCACACATCTAAATTATGTGGTAAACATCTATAATCCAGGTGGATTTACCCTTGAAGTACAGTTTACAGCCGTAACTGAAGGAGTTTGGGTTGAAATGTCTATGGGGTGACAAACACACTCTTAGGAGGGGACAAGGGAGCAAGGAAGAGAGAGGACTATTTTCTTTTAAAAAGGAAAACAAAGAAAGAAGGGAAAATCATAATTATGTCTCATCAAATTCCATACTGGTGTAATATTTAATTAAAACAAACTCACAAATCAAGAACAAAAGAGCATTTGATGTACTCCACTTAAGTAACTGAAGCTAAGCATGCAAAGGTTGGTTCTTTTTCATGTATTAAATATTTTTTCAAATTCCTACATAACGTAACTAATAAAAATATTTACTTTTACAAAGGGTCAAGTGAATAGAACATAATTCTCCCAGAAGAAAACCAGATGTTTAGAATCTTCAAAGCGATGTCCATGCTGATAAAAGCAGTAGCTAATCTTTCTTTCACAGGCTGAAGGTCTTGTTGGTTTCTTTTACTGAACAGCTATGTAACATGTTTTAATGAACACCTGCCTCAACAGAACGACTATTTTTAATTTTTAATAGGATTTTGGCTTGTGTATGAAGTCATCAGTGCATATGTACTCAAAGAGCTGTCTTTGAAAATTTTGTAGAACAATCTACAGTCCTGCTCTAAGTCATGTATTGCATCTTTAGCTCATGATAAAAGAAGATACAGATGTTCCCAAAGCCAGGACTCCATAATAAAAACATCTTAGCAAACTTCTACATAGCAATTTGAATACATTAAGTCACACAAATATTCAACTGTGCCTCATAAGCCATCCAAGAGGTGCAGAATAATACATCAGTGTAGTGCTTAGAATTGGAAAACACACAAATGAACAATTTGCTTTCTTAAAATTTATAATGCAGTCTTTATAAAACTCAACACATTAAGAGATCCATAAAACAGAATTTACAAAGACTCCAGCAAAGAGATTTCAAATGATTCTGTGGGCTTTTCCTGTATTACTTGGCTGGTGCCATGACTAATATTTAGCTACAACATAATGCTTGCCAACAGATGCAAGATAATTCTGAAATCCTATGGGGATAGGCTAAGTGTTTAAAAGACTTTGGAGGCATGAACAGGGTCTCTGTGTATCTCGCTCAGAAAGCAAAAGGATTATTTAGTTGCTTAAATTACTCTTAGACAAGCCTTCCAAAAAAAGAAAAAAAAAAAAAAAAAAATCAAACCCCAACCCAATTTTGCCAGTAGACAGAAGGAAAAAAAACCCACCCAGTTTAAATTTGAGGTTATGGCACCTGCTTTTGCATTTTCTGAAGTTTGTTCTGATCAGGGAATGACAGAAGTTTAACCTTACCTATGCTAGATAATTATGTGACTGATTACTCCACACTATCTCCAAATTTAGACTGCAGGTGGAAGCCAAGTCAAAGGAAAGGTTGCAGTTTCAATGCCCATTCTAACAACACCATAAGGGCATACGTAGCACTGGGACATTAATTGCAGTATGGTTCACATACGGTATCATGAATTTTGCATTCAGCTGCGCTGATGTTGACCTACAGCACAGTATGTCCTTGCTCACTTTTCCCATCTCTAGAAGCCAGGCACATCTGTTATTTGTAAAACCTGTCTAGCTACAGGAAGGTTGTAAGCTTCCAGCCAAACAGCATCTTATGGATAGAAAGTCGTACATCTCAACACCTCCTTTGTCAAGTGATAGAGATCCTCTCTTTAGAGGGCAAGGACAGAACAGCTCTTGGGACAGAAAGTGACAAGAAAGGGCTGAAAAAAACCCCTCATTTTATCCAATATACATCAGAAATCCCCAAGAAAGAGGGCAGCACTACCCAGTCCACTGACTTTTATTAACCAGATTCATCCAAGCCCAACTCTAATTTATCTCTATCAGTTTAAGTACCAACATATTTAGTCTGGGCAAAAGCAGAATACTGGCACCTTGTTTACAAGAACTGCTGCAATTAAACAATTTAAAGCAAAAGGAAGGAGCAAAGGACAACAAGGTAAGTGGTAAAGATTCAGATTTACAGAGCTCTTTCAATTAATGGCTTTTTGAGCACTTTGCGTGGCAACAGAGAACAAAAAGGCCCCTGTCATCACACACTCAGGGTTTGTATAAAGCACATCCCATTTTCACTTCTTTATAATACACTACTCAGAAAGAAAAAAAAGTGTGGAAAAATTGTGGCTGGTGTGATGCAAAAGATAAGCTGTGGTACGCCCGGCTACCACCCCCTACTTCACTCAGCTGCTTCATTGGCCTCGTTTCCCCAGACACCTTTCTTCTCCACTTTCAAGTCCCACTCTTCTCACAGGCCAGACCCTTATCTATAGTTCACCATTCATCTGGCCCCAAAACTCCCTTCCCTGTCATCTGTAAATCCAGGTGAGGAGCTCTCCTGGCTCCACCCTGAGCCCCTCTCCAGGAGGGCAAGAAGCACACTATGGAGCTCTTGTTCCTCAGCACTCCCAAGAGCTATGCTGCAACACATCAAGCAAAAGATGTTCAAGCAGGAGATGGACAATCATATCATAGACTTAGAAACCATACCCTAGAAACTGTACTGAAAGCTGCATGAATGTTTCAACTTTTGGATCCTTGGTGTGAATGTTATTTTGTTTCTCCCCTTCCCCAGAAGCCATTTTCAGTGTGACTTTGGAGTGTTAAATCTGCAATGCAGTGATTGCACTATGAAGACAGGACTCACTACCTACAACGTGAATCAAAACACGGTGCAACCCTGAAGTCTTTGTCTTTACAAGATTATTTTTTTAAATACACTTATTTAAAAGCAAGTAATTCTCTTGCAGCGTGCAATTTGTTTTTCTGCTCTAACTACACCTATGACAAAGGAACAATGCTGTCACATGTCACCGATAGTCCCTCTATTAACTAGTCATGAACAGGAAAGAAAAAGTAGTCTTCAAGACAGTTTCACTGCTGTACAGGATGCTCACCAGAAAACAACAGATGTGCTATAATCACTACTGCCCATTCATTTCCTTTCTGTCAGAAAGAAAGCAGCAGTCATCAATTAAGAACCCCTATCTACAGGACACAAAAGGAAGTATACACTTTTCCTTGGTCATTCGAGCGCAACAATAGGAGATGGCAGCGGGAAAGGACTGGCCACTCTGAGCAAGCATGGAGTGGGGGGAAAGATAGGGGTGAGTGAGCTTGTCTTTTGGGATTTTTAACAAAATAAAGATAAGAATTTTTATTCAACACTACAATATATAAGTGTTTAAAAAATAAATCACTGTCTACAAATTATACAAAATCCTAATTATATTATTCCTGAATTTGCCCAGACAATTCATTTAATCTTTTTCACAGCAGAAAATCTCAAACATGTTAACTGACAAGACAATTATGCAGCATCTGGAAGAGCAGTTTTATAAATTAACAAAGCCTTTTCTGAAACAGTTATCACGATTTTACAAAACCGTTAGTCTAAATGCACTGTGTGTTTAGAGTTTCAATATGTCACTGGCATAAGCTAATTGGATTCATATTTTTAAGTCTAGTCAGATCTGTGGATCCTTCTGTTAAAGATCACGTTCACTGGTCAGCTTCACCACTTGGAAACAGAACGACAGCTTTCATAAAACTGCCAACAACCGAAAACCCTAGAGATGGGCTTTATATTATGTCTGTTTCACAATTGTAGTCAGCCACAAAAGGTTTGGGGAGAAACTTATTAAAAATTGTTAGCCTTAATTAAGGTATTAGGCCCTAATCTAGCATGCTAAATTAAACCCCAAATATTCCCATGGACACTAATGCAACTGCTCTAAGAGTCTGGCAGGCGCTTCCCACAAGAAGAAAGCTTTTACAGGCCTTAGCATTGCAACTGAACCCCTATTTTGGCCCTGTACCTCTGCCTCATCATATACCAAAATAGAACTGACTTACAGAAAAGCTCACACATGGGCATAGAGTCATTCCTCTCCACCCACACACAGATTTGCCCGCCCTCACACCATTAAAGGCATGACCTAAACAAAGCATTCAGTGATGCACAGATACTCGAGGAATTTTTTTAATGTATTGACTTCTAGCATAAACACACTGCATATTAAAACTCATCCTGAATTTCCAGAACAAAGTGTATTGATCTGCTGTTTCCTTCTCTGCTACAACAGGTGTCATGATTTTAAGAGCTGCTGGAGCCCATTTCAATTATTTTCCAAAGATTAGGGTATTCTAACCATCAACTTATTGAAACAATTGGAAGCTGTGCTGGTTTGGGCTGAAGTAGAGTTAACTTTCTTCACAGTGGCTACTATGGGGCTATGTTTAGGATTTGTGCAGAACACAGGGTTGATAATGCAGAGATGTTTTTGTTATTGCTGAGCAGCGCTGACACAGAGCCAAGGGCTTTGCTGCTTTCCATACTGCCACGCTGGCAAGGAAGTTGGAGGTGCATGTGAGACTGGGAGGAGACACAGCTGGGACAGGTGCCCCACACTGACCAAAGGGATATTCCATACCATAGGACATCATGCTCAGTATATAAGGTGGAAGGAAGAAGGAGGAAGGGGGGACATCTGGAGTGATGGCGTCTGTCTTCCCAAGGAACTGTTATGCGTGATGGGCCCTGCTCTCCTGGAGATGGCTAAACACCTCCTGTCTTTGGGAAGCAGTGAATTAGTTCCTTGTTTTGCTTTGCTTGTGTGTGCAGCTTTTGCTTTCTCTATTAAACTGTCTTTATCTCAACCCATGAGTTTTCTAGCTTTTACCCTTCCAATTCTCTCCCCCATTCCATTGGTGGGGGTGGGGGTGAGCAGCTGCATGGTTCTTGGCTGCTGGCTGGGGTTAAACCACGACAGAAGCAGACAATCTTGTTATAGAAGTCAAATGGGAAATTGCACAATATAAACAATCACCCTCAAAAGTTTTCCAGAATGAAAGTATTCTTAAAAGTTCCATAATTAAATCTAATATGAAGCAAATTTGACAAAACTACCGATGGTTATTTGATAAGATTTAACATCTGTCCCTCAAAGCTTCATCTGCCTAAGCATTTAAGCTATTCTTTTTACAGAATACCACTCCTCATATTTTAGGTTTCTTCCTTTTCCCCATTAAATGAATTCCTTACTATACGCACTTCATCTAGTCCTTAAATGCCTCATCCTATTAGTTGATACATTCCCACACACTCCAGTTTTGTTGATAGAACAATTTTCTGAAGCCTTTCACAGTGAATGCTTGTCTGCCATGGATCTCAGAGAATCTTAGGAGATCCTCTGCATCTTAGGGCACAGGCACAATCCATGTTATCTCAGCTTTCAGAAAAGAGGCTATTCAAGTCTGGCGGTCTGGTTTAGCTTTACTGTTCATTATGAAAACACATTAAAATCACTGCAACTCAAAACCAAGGCCAAGCAGCACGTTTGAAATGAAATGGAAATCAGGGAAAGGGGAGGGGAGTTTGTGAAAGTAATTCACTCTGGGGTCACTAGGCAAATACTTCACATTCATTTGGATATGCACAAATTTCAAGCTAAATAAATAAAATCGCTTCCTGTGTGGAAGCTGGGAATGTACAGCCCCTGCACATTTGCAGATGAAAAAATATGCTAGCAATTAACTATCGGCAAATAATACAGAGAACTAGTGTACTGAATTTAGGTCATGCCAATTATTTTTCTCTAATGCATGTTAAAACATGCAACCTTATTCAAATCTTTCTATTTTTAGAAAACACTGAAGAGGAATTTCTGGTCTTTCTTCTCACAGCCTCTGCAAAATGTTTTCCTACTTACAGAGATTGTTCTCATTGGATCCAAAGGAAAGTAAAATCTCACTAATGTTTGTCAGATGTAAGCTTCAACTGAATGCTATGCAGTACTGCAAGTGTCTCTCCATTACAGTTGGGCAATCTCAAAGCATTGGAGCGTACATGAAGTTGTCATTCTCCTAAAATTTTATTAACATTTGAACACCAATTGGATCATAAATACATACTACAAAATTCCATTACAAGCCCCACTATCAGCAGGGTAAAATAATAAATAGTATCAATTAGTGATCTAATATAACATATTAGTATTCCCTCTGCAGCTCTCAGAAGACAGAGTAGCAATTAGCATAATCCACGTGGGGTTTTTAAAAGTATAAAGTAATCCATGCTACACTGGTTTCAGCATCAGCACTGGAAGGAGGGAAATAGGTTACTTATGAGGCACTAAGTTTTTCCAAATAGCAGTGTCTGTGCTGTTACCCATTGAATGTCTGCTTTTTTTCAGAGAGAAGAAAAAATTCCTTTGGGTTGGCAGCAGGACCGAGGAGGAAAAGAGGAGAAAGATCATGCCTAAAGCTCTCTTATTTAATATTTTCTATGGAGTCTCCCGACAGCCCTATCATGAAGATTTCTGGAATGTCAATTTGTTTCAGATAATCAAATGAATTAAATATGTTATTACAATTAAGTTACATTTTGATAGAATCTAAATCTGCTTTTCCTATGCTATTCAGTCCCCCAGGTCCCCTAAGACTACCAGGCAGTGAGACTGCATAAACAATATTAAAATCCCTGAAAAATGAACTAAGAAAGATCAAGCTCTTCTCAAAATGATACACAGTAGCATAGAAAATCTCAGGAGAACGCAGAAGTCTCAGATAACCCCGTGGAGAGACCATTGTTTCTCAATGAAAGTGGCACTTCTACCCCCAAAGGGACAGAATCGAGCAACCAAACAAAACTTCAGCTATATATCTTCAGCAAAACTTGGGTTCCAGAAACAAGTGCTAAAACTGAACACGTAACCTTCCCTAGCTGCTTAAGTGTCCCTCAAATTTAATTTCATAGGAATAAAGCCCCACTAGCATGCACATGGAGAAAACCCACTGCTTCAGCTAACCCACATGTCAGGCCCAATGCAGCACAGTGACCTACTGTGGATTTGCATACTAAGCAGCCTCGTGGTTAACCTGAGGCATGTTCACCAATGGTAATTGCTTCAGCAGAGGTACAGTAAATATCATCTCATTTTAAAAAAAACACCAAAACAACAACAACAAAAGTTAAAATATTAAGGAAAAAATGTACCTGGTAGAGCACTTGCCAAAGAGATCACAGTTAGGTTAGGCAAAGCAGAGTCACTTTTCCCCTTCTCCGCTGAATCTCTGGCATTCTGCAGAAAGCAGGGTAGAAATTATGGAATTAGAGAAAGCATAAAAAGGAGCACAGCTGCACAGCTCAGTGGGGGGGCTGTGCTTACCCCAGTTTATACTCTCTAAGTCACACTTGCCGTACGTACTACCTGCCCGTTCTGCCTTACAAAGTAGCTGAACAAAACGTAGCACGAGCTGAATCCAGTTCAGACAGGCTACAGAGTCAGATTTTGAATAGGAATTAGACACTAATGTGATTCTGAAAATCCCATTAAGAGCCTTTACCACCTCTGCGAGTGCCTACCTACATATCTTTAAAAATCTAGATCAGACAGCTTGCATACGGTTGTGCTGTACATCTGAGGTGGAGCAGGGAACTGCTGCTGGGTTCCCCAGCTCTGAACCCCGAGGGCTTCAGGCCAAGCTCCTTCTGGAAATTGTTAGCAATGATTTTCAACTTAATTACCCTTAATGCCTGGAAACCTCTACACAAATGAGCCCTCACCTTCAGGGTAGACAACATCAGTGGCCATTAATGCGCATCAGAGACACAGGTCACTGGGACCTCTCTGGTGCCTGTATCTGATCTATGTATTTTCACAAGGTCAACAAAGCATGATGGATACCCAAACGAAAATAATATTTCTTCTACCACTTCACAAAATACAGCTATTTAGAGAGAACTGTGGGGCAGCTTTTTCTTGCTAAATTTATTAACCTTCCTTGAAGCCTAAAAAATGGAGGATTCTTGATTTAACAAGGGAAAGAACTCATTTTCTTTGCTAAATTTGTAAGCCTTCCCAGCTTCAGAATATCGACTGAAAACAAACAAGGATACCTTTTTTATTATTTTCATTTCTCTAAGACATTGTTTTATGTTTCCCTGTTCTAGAGGACCCCAAGATTAACTCACCCTTCCCTTGCTATTTCTGTGCTATGGACTGAGCCAAAGGTGACAGTGGAGAATCCACAGAAACCCAACATCAAATGTTCTTGCTCTGAACTTTCAAGAAGCTATTTAATTTTTTCTTCTTTTTTTTATATCATCATAAGGCCTGTTTATATACTTGGAGTGGAAACAGTGCACATTCAGCTGCAATTGATTTCCTGTATGGCAAAATACCTCAGGCATTCAGCTGGCTGGGAACACTAGAGAGGCCTCTTACCATCACCATTTTTTTCTTTTGAGACCAGGAAGCTCTGCCCAATCCTTGTTCTTATGCCAGAATAAATAAGAGCCCCTGCTGAGTGTCCAAGTTAATTTGGTCTAGGCGAACCAAACCATAAACAGGCAACATTTTATATTTCGAAAAACCATTTAAAAAATACTGGTCTACTTTCAACTTCAGCAGTAATACTACCAATTCAATACTGCTAATGGGGCATAAAGTTCATCTACAGATGTATTTTAAATACAAAAAATTACTCCGTTTGGAATTTTTAAAAATGAAATATCAATACATTTTCCCTCTCCAAGCTATCTTTAGAGCAATAAATTAACATAACTGGCAATTTCACAGACTAAAAGAATTTATTTTTTCTCTTTTGGTATCACTAAGTGACATAACAATTTTGTTTACTGCCTTTAGGTTTTTTCTGTTCATAACTGAATCCATAGAACAGCCTCCACTAGCATTTCCATGAATCTGAAGAACACAATACGTGAGTAGTATCACCAGGTTCCTACGATTAGACTATAACAGCTGTAACATTCCAATGTCCAACCACCTGACTGCACCTCAGATTATAAATTAAGTGAAACAAAAATACAAAATAAGACGTAATTACCATCCTCCTTTCCATTCAGTTCATGCAAGTTTCCTTAGTCTCAAATCTTCCAGAGTCAAAGAACTCAATTTCAACTGCTTGAGAAAGCAATCTCCTTAAGAACCCTAGAAAGAGACAGTCTGGCAATACAACCACCAACTGTTCAAATATACACACATGTGTATACATGTATATATATTAAAATATATACATACATGTATATATATAAAAATATACATACATACTCACACACATTATATCAAAAATAAATGAAAAATCAGAAAATCAGACAACCCTGAAGTAGCCCAAACATTTTACAGGGGCACTTTTGTTTGATAGAAGTTTCATCAATAACAGTTTCTTAGTTCTAGAGTAAAATTATTGGCCAAAATCTGAGACATTCCCTAGCCACCACAGGACCTCATGGACTTTCAAGACCTTTCAATTGATGACTCAGAGGGCCCTATAGTCACATCCAAATCCACTAAAGTACAAGCTACTGGATGCTACAGATTATTCTTCTATCAACCTTCTTTAAATTTTTCCACAAAGGTTTCCTGCAGATCTTGGTATTATCGTACTATATAACAGAACAGCCAGTAAGGAAAATGATATTTTTTATCCTGCGAATTTTCCGATCAAATCAGTGGTTTAATTCTCAAACATCGATGTAAGAAAATTGCACACCTTTGTACTAGAAATGCTATCAAAAAATATATGCATGTTCCCTTCAAGAAAGTGATAAACCAACATACTGTAATTTGTCCTGCAATTTCTATTTCATGCTTAAAAATCTTGCATGTTTTAAAATAGTCTTAGCTAATCTAGAAATATATCACAATTATTCATAAAAAAAGCTTTGCCTTCTTAATCACTTTCAGAAAATAATCAGGATTAAAGTGCCAAGCAAGTAGCAGCTTAAGAAGCAAAACACCAAAGACACCTGCATTAAGATATTTAAACTTGTGTGGCTGCCCTATGAAAAACAGTCTGGCACTTGGAGCTCACAAGGTAATGTAAAATGAAAACCCAGAAACTTGAAAACTATCTTTCAAAACATGGTAAAATTACGGTTCTTTTTTCAGGTATGATCTGCATGGAGCAATCAAAATAATTTTCAGTAAGAGGATGGATGCTTTACATTATTCTCTTAGGAGTCTTTGAGATCATCTTCATCTCAGTCTTCCTAGAAAGCATAAATGATACACAACACTTCTGTGCTACACACTTCCTCAGCCCTGGACTGAGATGCTTTGTAAAAGGCTCACATTATCACTTTACTCCAATGAACTGGTTCCCTCAAAACATGGGGTTTGATTTTTGCAATCTCTGCATTTCAAGAATTTACCTATTCTGTTCCTGGTGGGGTAAAAGATGAAAGCAAGATGAAGCCACCCAACTACATAAGATTGCAGTCCACAAATTTACAAGTGGGAATCTGCCTAAACTACAAGTAGAGTGTCAGACACTTTTTGCATTCTTTGTCATCCCTGCTCTCACCTAGACCTCTGCAACACTAAACTACATCTCACATCCAGACAACTCCAGCCTTACAATTGGATTGTATCATGTATTGGACATAATAAAATTGTGTCAAGATATACTGTAGCATTTTAAAACAAATACTCTTGCCAAACATTTCCACATACTGATCCTCTAAGAAAACCTTAGAATAAAATTCTTCATACAAGGTCACGTGTTAGATGGCAAATCACTGTACGAGTTTAATCACCAGTGAGGAGGACTACAGTAAGAATTTATTTGACATGAGTTATACTAAGCTATGTGCCAGTAAAGTCCAGCTTTTCTGGCCAATGAAAGCAGCTTGCTTTTACAGCATCAAGAGAAGGCCACATACTGTAGCACCTTCTCATTGCACGACATAACCAATGAGCAGACGGAAAATGTGCCGCATCCCAAGGAAACAGATTTATTCCACATGCAATCAGCTGAGAGCTTTCCCAGACATATTAAGCTAATTTCAAGGGCTAAGTACAATCAGCACTCCTGGACTTTCTTTCATTCTGCTCATTCACAACAATGAACAGCACAAAGGCTGAGTTGCATGAGAAGGTCAACAGCTGAGTGAATCTTTGCCAGAACTTCTCCAGCCCATCCCTGGTATGACCTCAAATTGTCCCCAGGAAAGAAGTCAATATTGGGCAAGTATGGACATAGACAAGTAGCTCTGATCCAGGTACCAGAACTAATCACCTCCTGATATGACTCAATGTTTATAACTAACAAATAAAAGGAACAAGTCCAGTACAGTTTTCTGAAGTGGTCAGAAGACAAGCATCACTGAACCTGTATTAAATATTGAAAGAACTCTTTGTGCATCACAGACACTGATTTAAAGAAGAGGGAAAGAAAAAAACCTCAACATATAATGGGCATCACTACAAGACAGCACCAATGAAGAGGCATTCAGATGGCCCTGATCCAAACCCCTCTGGAAGTTCAAATAGCTGCATGATGCACACAGCCAGGGTGGGCAGGGGCATCTGTCAGGTATGTATATCAGCACAGTCCCCTACAGATGAAAGAGGCTCACAAGCAATAGATCTTCAGTGACAAGGCCTGATGACCAGCTTTTCTTCTGGAGACAACAAATGAAATAGTTATGGTTTTGTTTTTTCAGAATTCTTCCTTGAAAAGCAGACACAGCTCATATCCTATCCAAACAGCATGCACTGGTGCATGGAAGAAATCCTTTCCCCTCCACAACCCACCTGTGCATATCAGAGGACCCATCATATCCAGACTTCACCAATGAAGGGCAGAAAAAAAAATATCACCTAGTCTGCTTTTGTGGGAATCTGAGTCAGTGCCTATGCTGTGCTTTGGATGAACACTCTGTTTGGGATGGGTCTGAGGAGTAAAAGAGACAAATTTGTTGAATGTGTTTGATAACAGGAGTGGTTTATCAGCAGGACTCTCTGCCGTGGAGTTGCAGGAAGAACATCTTCAACGTGGTTTCTTTCAGATCTGCATTGTGCACAGCCACAGAAGGATAGCCTAGCTCTAAGCCTGAAGAACTCAAGCGACACTATTGGCATGCACAACCGTGACTGAGGGAGCACACCCCATAAGAGGCCACAGCCTCAAAGAGAGTGCTGCTGCAGATAAAGTGGCAAAGTGCAAACTGCACTAATGGACATGACCAGGATGAGTCACCATGTAGGAGATCAGCTCTAAAATCTGCCCAGCACAGCTTGTGCCTTGGCAAACCACTCTGTCCTTCACACAAAAAGAAAAGTAAGCTTTTTTTAATGCTCCAGTCTGCACTTCCCTGCTGGCACACTAGATGAAAGAGGAAAACGATTCCTTACGGGAAGGTCTGCAGCAAGCCTGGTCTTTTTCATCTGAGAAATTCGCCTAGTACTGACTCCCCTAGCACACAGACATCTCCAATACCAACTGAGGAACAACGTCATCTAAAGCAACGGAGGAAGAGAAACATGCCAAAGTACTGGCCTATAAATCAGAAAGAAACCTTGGAGATTAAATGGTCATTGATGCTCTCAGGAATTACTTGCTTTCACTTAATAACAAATCACAGCATTGTACAGTGGCTTACCAAAGAGCCTAAACTGTGGCTGATGCTTGGTGCTGCAGGTAGATGTTCAGAAAATACACTGGAAGTTTTTCCCCTGGAAATCTGGGAAAAACTCACAGGGTTAAATGAGTTCAAACTCAGGAGAAGGAGATGCTGGATATGACACTCTCATACCACAAGACAGAAGAGCCTTCACAGCAAAACCAACCTGATAAGGCAAGGATTGTAAGAGGCTATATCCAGTAAGGAGTGTGGTAAGTGGGCCTATTTGCCTGCAGCACAGAGACAGAAGCCTTCTCAAGGCAGCAGGAGCACAAAATGACCAAGGTAAGGCAAAAGAGAGATTTGTGATTTCAGATTCATCTCACATGAGAAAGACTGACAGAAAGGAGACATTACAAACCATATGCTGGTAGCATATAAGGGAAGGCAAGCTATATCTCCAAATTCAGTAATGATTTATTGTTAAATACATCTTTGTCTACCATTCAAATTGGCTAAGACTATTGATTCTTCAGAGAAATTAGTTTTCTGCAACAGCCTGAAGTCTGTGATGACATCACTCAGACACTGAGGTGTGACATCTCTCTGAGCAACCACACAAGGTATGTTATCAGGATAATGAGATGGAATTGGAAAGTAAACAGTAACAAAGCTTTATAAATGAGTATGAAGCATGCTAATCTTGGCAGCACCAAATCTGCTTGCAAGCCAAAATTACGTTTCTGCTGATACTCACCTGGTTGCAGTTTAAAACAGCAAGCGGAAAGCTCTGTGCATGTGATAAAGAAGATTACAGACTTGCATGATGAGAAGTTCTTCATTTTATTCATTTATTTTCAAAGTTATTTATAAAGAAGGAATTATAATTTTTCCTTCACATCAGACATCAAGGACACAAAGCATGATGTTACTTTAGACTGAAGTACCACAGATCAGTGGCAGCAGCAGAAAGTAGTTCTGCCACTGCATTTCTGAAATGCATTGGGACCTCAGCTATGAACCTGGACTCACTGGGATAGGCCACACAAATTCAGAAAGGAAAAAAACCCAGGAAAAAAAAAAGAAAAAAAGCAAGTGGATACTGGTATGTAGAAATCACAACAAAGCTGCAGCAGACAGTATATCTAATCTTAGGGAGCATGCATGAGGGTAAACATCGGTAAATACTTTTAACAAAGCAGAGTTTACAGGAGGTTAGTGAGGAAAACTTGCCTGTGTTTATAGGTAACTCCACGTAACACGAGCAGAAGTATGGGAAAAAGTGCAAGCACGAGAGCCTATGCACTAAATCTAGGCTCTAGAGACTACTCACGTGGACTGATCAAAAGGCAGATGCCAACCTTGAAGCCCACACCCAGATGATAATGCTGAAAGATGTCAACCGTGACCATGAAAGGCTGTTACACTGTCCCCAACACTGCTCCTTAGGACAACCTAAACAGCCTTCTCCTTCCCAAGCTGGATATCAAGGCTTTATCTACAACTGCTCTGAGTAAGCAGCAGAGTGGGTGATGTGAGCACTGTTCCCATGGCACACTTTTTACCTCTGCTCAGTACTTCCAGTGAAAGGATGCACACATCCTATCAGCAGAAAATATTAGCTGCACAATACTAATGCCTGGGGCATGATCTTGAAATGTCTGAATGGATATGAAGGTTCAAATATTTCAGTGTTAGCATTCATTAAGTTAGGTTTTAAAACATCTGGGCAGGGCTCACATGCAAGTTTCTACAGAACGCATGCTTACAGGAGGAGACTTGGCACCCCTTGCAGTCTGTACCTCAATCACAGAGCAGGCAAGCAAGACTTACAGGATTCAGGGATAATTAGCACTGCTTCAGTCACAAGTTTGCATGGGAAACTGCTGCCAGCCCAAGCTATACCTGTACACTATGTTTATAAAACACACATTTAACTTCCACTAGCATAACCACCCACAGTCCCATAGAGTACTAGGAAGCAGGATTAGTGGAGCTCATGCCAAGGAAGGCAGGAAGAAAGGAAACAAGTCAAATGCATCAAGTCTGTCTTACAGATACATTTTTAAATTGTCACCTTTCTTTCACAGCAATGCTCTGCTTCACGGTTAGTGAAAACACAGGTAGTGACCACCCCCACATTCAGGTCCTTCAAAAGACCCCCAGTCAGCAGCTGACAGTGGATTTAAGCACTTTGTAACTTTGCTTGGATAACTCTTGCGTTCAGACCTCCTTGATAAGTATCAGCAGCTTTTCCCTCTATTTCCTTCCCCAGTCCTCCCCGACTAGGCCCCTTTCTTTTCCTGCACTTGTAATCAAATTCTCAGTTAAACCTATTTTAGGCCAAGTTCATATAAACTCAACTTTTGGTGAATCAGATTAGACAGGCCTATTTGCTACAACAAACCACAACTAAAAAAAGTTGTTTATATCCTTAAAGTGACTTCAGAAACTTTAAACACTATGAGATAGTTTGTCACACACTTTTTTTTGGAAAATTAATTAACACAAAAAGGCTTTGCTGATACTTTTAGTTACTATTTAATCAGTTCACATTCATCTCCTCTATTCTTAACCATGTATATAAAAGGCTTCTGTACTTATAATCGTAACTGCTGCCACTGCACTGGTGATGTGCCTAAGACTGACTTTACTCTTCACCTACTCTGCTCCTGTTCCCTGCTTTGTTTTGTGGTTCCACCCACCCACTCTCATGTGTGAGGCTTTTTTAAAGCCCCAACACTTGGAGCACATCTCATGGCAGTCTCAGCTTTTCTTTTAAAAAAGATCTGTAAAATATTGCTATAATAGACTTCAAACCCAAAAGGAACTGAAAATTATTACAAGATTAATGGTTAATAAAACCAAACACACAAGTTTGTGAAGTCTGAGCCATGACTGGGGTGGGGAAGATGCTTCTTAGGATTGGGGATGCAGCACAACTCTTTAGGTAGTTTTGATTAGACTTCCAGAATGACAGGCTTAATCATGTATTAATTAAGCAGCTATAAGAAATGCTTTGAAAAGCACCGTTTAATAAAAAAAAAAAAAAAAAAGGAGGAGGGCAGCGGAGGCGGGGGTGGTGGTTTGGAAATCTAGATCCACGTCTTTTGCATTCTAAGTTTAGAAGAACAACACTTTCTTTCAACTTTTTTTCTCGTTGACAGTCCTACAAACTACCACTTTTTTTCTGTGCAATGACAGTAATGCAGGTCCTCAGAACTAACCATTCAGTAACAGCTCTGCAAGTCTTTTGGCCACTCCAGACTTTGCTGAGAGCTGCACTAATTGTTCCTGCCCGCCCCCCCAAACACTAAAAAACCCCCTAAAAGCCATTTAGAGTAAGTAGTGGTAAGACATCATCTTTGTCCCCACAAGCAAAAATTCCAGCTCATTGTAAGCAGACCACAATATATAATCACAACTACTCCAAATGTCTTCAGTATAAATTACATTACTAACCTGCGTTTTTTCATTTTTCATTATTCTATCTTTTGTACATTCTAGCCAAATATTTGTGCACTACACTTGGCCTCAAAGAAATTTATGGCAAAGTAACTTAAAACCATAACTAATTTAATGTGTCAATAAAACATGTTTCTTTAACACAGCAATCATCCTTCTCAACACATGACTGAATACAAAAGAGAATGCACATCAGATTAATTCCTTTGTTCCAATATATAACTGCCACAGCTTTATACATCTTTAATCTGAGAAACACTTCTAAACCGAAGCCTGCAAATGGTTCCCTTTATCATCAGATTGGATGTTTCAATTATTTCCTGACGCAGCACATCTGACCCTATGGACATGGGGTACATGGCAGGGCCATACTGAGTGTCATCTCCAGCTGCCACCCAGAAATGTGGCACCTTTCCTCTTCATGATCCCAAGCTCACAACACCAAGAACTGCAGCTCTGGCTTGGCTAGGGAGAGTGGTGCCCAGCAACTGCTGGAGTAGCAACTGAACATGAGGAAACCAAGTAAATAAATAAAAATCAACAGTTGAATAAGTCTTTGGCCTACTTTAATAACTGTGCTAAATATCTATTAAAATATCATTATTTGGGACTTCTTAAAAAAATTAAGAGAAAAACAAAAACCACCATCCATTCGAGTTCAGATACTTTGTAGTCTACTTCCCTAAGAATTGTTTTTGTTTGGAATTGGTCTTTTTTCGGGCAAGCTTAAATTTTAAAGATGACACCTCTGTACAGAAACTTCATTTTTAATAGTGGTATCTCAGGCTTATCTGTGGATCTACTCTTCAAAATTACTAACAGCAGATTTTGTAACTGTGTTCTTGTTTGACCTGTCTTGGGGTTGGTCTCAAAACTACTCACCAGAGCCTACAAGTTGTACAGGTGAGGTTATCACAGAGCAAGGTAAAATGACAGAATCCACTATTAAAATCACAGTTCTGTTAGTGTTCTGTGATTAAAGAAACAGATCAGCTTCTCAGAATTTGCATTCAAAGGTAATAAAGCGCTACTTCTATATATGCTTTTGTCGGTTGCTACAGCAGAGCCAAGAAATCACAAGTGTAAAAAAGGCGGAGGACAACAGGTATACTACAACCCAATCCAAACAGACACACATGAGGAAGCTTTCAACCATGTACACTGCTTCAAATGACTTCACAAACATACTATTAACTGTGCCACATGAACAACTCCATCAGTGAAAGGTTCAACCATGCCAACCTACACAGACAACAGTAGCAAAAAGTACCACAAACTCATGACTTGCCTAAATCACTCATTAAAAAAGCAAGCAGATATTTTCACTTCCCTTCTAACTTTTACTTTTTAGGTCACAACAAACGTTTAAAATAAAATAAGAAAAACAAACAAACAAAACCTCCAGGAAACAAACAACAACAAAAAATCAAACCACCAAACAAAACCACAAAGAAACCCAAAACACAACCCCATTTAATAAAACACCAAAACAAAAACACTCAATCTCCACATAGGAAGGTACCAAGAGCTCGGTCATTTAGCTCCAAAACTTTTCTACTGGTCACAGTTTATACCACAGCCCCGCAAACAACTGCTTTAGGCTCAAAGCATGCCTTGAGATAGTCAACTTGTACTCTTACATCCTGCCCAGGGAAGAAGAACACATTAGCAGATGTCCTGAAATCATGAGAGCTGCCAACAGAGTTCACTACTTGAAGATTTCCACTTAAAAATCAAGTCAATGTTGTCTTTGCAAGGTGTTCACAAGTAAGACTATATATTACAAACCAATTTGACTACACATCTATTTTTTTCTTCTTGCTCCTTTTTGGAAAATCATAAGTAAAACAAGAAAAATGACACATTCACACCTAGCATTAGAATCATAACATGCCTTTGCAGAGATGCATTCAGTCGTACAGCCACAGGTTGACATTGCTTACCTCAGGCTTTCTAGGTCTGTGAGAAAAAGCCAGCATTCCCATAAATGAGCACATTTGAAACTGAAACTTTTATGAGAGTGCTTTGCACCATTTCTAGTTTGCCAACTGAGAACTCAGAATAGAAGTGGAGAGTCAAAGCTAAATAGCTAAGCATCTGTATGGACCCAAGAACAATACCAATATTCATTAAGAGGCTGATCTCAAACTGCCTTCTCATATTTTCAAGACAAGCACCCCATTAATACATTTTCTAACCTTAGCATAACTCTTGTGTTTTCATCCCAAAGCACCCACATACACATTGATGAAGAGTCCCCAGAATTATGACAACTGCATGCCACACACTCACACCAGGAAAAAAACCACCAAACACTAAAAAACTAAAAATAAAGCTCAAGGAAACTATATATTGTGCCTAGCCAACCACAGTGAATTGCACAGCCAGGAGTTGCTACAGCCAGATTTAGCTTCATACAAGCTAACAGAATTCCTTTATAAATTTAGCTAGAGGCACGAGCAACAAACGCTTGTGGAAATCTGAACCGCAACTCTGCAGCAGCAAAGACTGTTCTCTCCAAGAATGAAACAGTAGCAAAAGACGACTATTAGTAGGCTCTTATTACACAGCTTTCAAAACACCTATAAGTCATTACATTCTCTAGGCAGCGTTATTAAACTGCTGAAGTACCAGCAAACATTAAAAGAAAAAAGCAAGGCCACAGCTCTTTCTGAGCCTGCCAATTAATAATTAAGGCAGGAAAAAAGCCAACTAACGAGAAAGCGTATTGGAAGCCAGCTGAACGTACAGCTAACTTTGTTTCAGGTCCTTTTCACTCATACTTGGAGAAGTGTGGCTTGTGAAGAAAGAAGGAAACCAGTGCCTCGGCTCTGTCAGTGCTAACCAAAGGATGAGCTCTGAAGGACTTCTGCTTCAACAGGAGGGACAAGGACTGAGACACGCAACCCGCAAAGAAGGAAAAAGATGAGGGCAGGAGATGGGAAAACGCATCCAGGATCCCGCAGGACAGCACAATGCTGCTCTGTCCCAT
>NW_008654119.1:0-200 GCF_000695815.1 Acanthisitta chloris | reverse complement strand
TTAACAATAGATCAATCACATTTTTAACCCTCCCATTAACGTTACTTTAAAACACCAAAAACTGAGAAGTTTTATGGAACGCTTTTCCAGAAGACACAGGTTTGATAAAGCATCTGCACAAAACCTGAGGGCCGACGCAATTTTGTCATATTTTAAAAGAAGTACCTCCTCTGTCGCCCGAGAGCCTGGCTGAGCCCCCG
>NW_008654118.1:12710-15923 GCF_000695815.1 Acanthisitta chloris | reverse complement strand
GTCCATTCCAACCCTTAAGTTCTATGACTCTATGATTCTATGATGCTGGAGGAAATGGTCTAGGGTTTAGGGGTTCCAGCAGTGACAGGTTAATAGTTGGACTCGATGATCTTAGAGGTCTCCTCCAACCCTGATGATTTTATGATTCTATGATTTGAATGCATTGATCTCTTTTTAAGCAATACAAGATGGGTAGGTCTGGAAAGGGGAGGAAAATGGACCACAAGTTACTAGTCAAGACACCAGTTTGTCACTAGTAAAGTTCTTCTCAGGGATCAGATTCCACTCTGCACAGTGTCATACACCTACAGGAGAAAGGATACCCAGAATTCCCACCATTGATGGAAAATGATGGGGCTTTGCTGTGTTGTGCCACTTAGTACATCCTTTAAGCTTTCCAGTGTAACCTCTTTTCTCTGTGGAAGTAAAAGCTGAAATCTCCTGCTGCTTTTACAGCCAGAATTAAGATAAAGGTTCTGTGGCAAGAAAATGCAAAAGAAGAGGCAAAGAGAATTAATTGTAAGAGTTGTCTTGGAGGACACAAAGGAGGTCTGTGTAGCTTTTGTGCTCAGGAGGTAAGCACACAGTGACAGTGAGTAGCTGCTTTCTGACCATGAGGACTGGCAGAGCTGCACAGCATCACCCATCCCAGCCAACACTAACGTGGCTCAATGCATTTGGTCATATATTTAATTAAGAGGCCAAACAGGCCAACATTGAGCTGCCAGCACTGCAGGCATACTCACAGAGTAATTGTGTGGAAACATAGCTTCAAATTCGTGTGCCAAAAAATATGTAAGCACTCAATACCAAGCTGTTGGGCTGTGGTGCTGCCTCTTGTTTGCCAAGGAAGGGTCTGAGTTTCCTTCATCTGTAAAGCAGCTGCATAAAAGAAAGGTTGCTGGTAAACCTTGGCAGGAGTTTTCTCCTGTGATATGCCTCATAATTTATCCACAGGCAAAATACATACTGACTGAATGGTCAGTAAGCAGCCAAATATGCTTCTGGTCAGTCAGAAATGGATGAAGATGAATACTGAAAGGTATAACACACCCTGCCATGGTGTCTAGTCTGCCACCATTGAGTTATCTGTTAAATCCAAGGGCATTTTACCTCTTTATGGACAACTCCCTGACTTCCTGTAACAGTGATCCCTACAAAAACTGGCCCAGTCTCTGCATTTTCTATGCTGATATTTTTATTTTTTAATTGCTTTGCATGCCTAGCAAGGACAAAGCTCTTTCAGTTCAAGGTGACTTTCATGTTAGATCAATGGAAAGAACAGAAAAGAATAAAGAGGCAGCACCTGTGGGTGGGAAATGACTGCAGTGTGTGTGAAAACACATTCAGAACAAAGCCAGGCCCTGCAGACAGGCAGAGAAGGTGAAAAACATGTAGGAGAAAGAAAGCAAAAAATTTCCACTGTACTTCCCATCTGTATTCACTGCATTGCCTGAATTCACTCCCCACACACACTGCTTGGTAACTGGGTTAGGTTTCTGTTTGAGCCATGGGAAGTGAGCTGATTCACAGTATCTTGCATCATGGGGAGATGGTAATTCTATGAAGTGCTGGCAGGTAGGAAGGCTGTCTTCCCCCAGGATCCCCCTCTAGCAAACACAGTCTCAGTGCCCTCAGCCAGCTGAGGATGCTCCAGGGACCCCACACTGACCCTGCAGCAGCTCCACCAGCACAGCAGAGCCAGTGGCTCTGTGGCACCACACACTGCCCCAGCTGTGCCTCCAGCTGAGAGCTAACAAGACAATCCAAGGAGGAGGCAATGTTAGTGATTTCATCTGAGGACAATGTTGAGCTTGAAAAGTCATTGCCTCCAAACATTTATTATTTACTGCTGTCCTAGATTTTGTTTTCAAGCACAAGCACCCAAGCTCTGCATTAACTCTGAACCTGCCAGCTGCTGTGGAGCTCTGGCAGTGCAGGGTGGGTCAATGCTGCTTGTCAGCACTGCTCACTGCAGGCTCAGTGCTGGAATAGCCACTGTTGTGTGGCTTCTGCTTGGCTTAGGGCACTGACAAAGCTGTTTGCAAAAAAACCAATCTGCCTGCAAAAGTTCTAAAATAAAAGTGGGAGAGGTAAAAATATGGTAACCTGTATGTGAACTCAAATGTGCCATGCTGTGAACTCAGAATATATTCCAGGATTAGGGAGAGTTTGGCTGGAGTATGTGAGCTCCTGGGAACAAAGTTTGCTGCAGGTTTGAATAATTCTGGTCTGTTCTGTATCTTTACTGCAAAGCCAGGGCAGATCTGTCAGGCTGTTCAGGTTAGCCTTGAGATTTAGAGCTCCACTGAGCCTGAAACTCAACAGTTTACCTCAGGGGAACTAAAGGTGTTGGAATTAGCCACAGTCCTAAAACCTTCCCTCTAATCCTGCCTTCACTGCTGTGAAATTCAATTACAGAAACTGAGGACAATAGTCCTGACACAATGTCACAGAGGAACCTCCAGATGCAGAGGAATAAGTGTATCCATGAGTTCAAAGGCAAGCTCTAGGAAGGGAAAAAAAAGAGCACCTTGGCAACTGAGTGCCTGTAATCCATCACCAGCCTTCTCTTTATGCTGAACCATACAATGCTTGCCTGGAAAACCTTGTACACCTGTCCAGAACCATTTATCTCCTGATGAAAAGCTGTTTCCAGAGGAAAAAGACATGAGCAGTCTGACAAAAAAGGTTCTAAAATGTCCCTGTCTCATCAGCTTCCCTGAAAAACATGGGATCTCCTGTCCTAAATGTCCACCTACCTCTCTTTGAACTTTCCTCTCTGCTTGAGACACATGACATAGATGAGGTTTTCATTGATCTCCACTCCCTTCATCAGTGTGTGACATAGCACAAACTCAGCTTGCAGTCACAAAACTGAGCTCAAGGTCAGCACGTGCAGGTAGCTGTGACTACATGTCAGATCCCATGTCCCAAATTTCCCAACACCCTTTCCTCCAAAGCCTCAGGCAGCTAAAGACTGTGTAGAAAACAGGGAGGCAGAGGCAGCTGTGTGGATGCCACAGTGCTCTGCTGAGATAGATACCTGTGGGAGACACTGTCTGGAGCAGGGAATACCACTGGACATGGACAATTGCCTCTTCTGAACCTGCTAAGGACTGAGACATGGGGTGACTTTCAGAGGAAGGGATGACACTGCCAGTGCTGAGGCCCCAACCTTAAGACCTGGTTAGAATGGAAGAAAGGAGTTGT
>NW_008654118.1:9226-12502 GCF_000695815.1 Acanthisitta chloris | reverse complement strand
ATGTGAGGAGAAATGTTTTCCCTGTGAGGGTGTTCAGGCACTGGAATATTGCCCAGGGAGGTGGTGGAGTCACCATCCCTGGAGGTGTTAAGAGCTGTCTGGAGCTGGAGGATCTGGTTTAGGGTTTAGGGGTTCCAGCAGTGACAGGTTAATTGTTGGACTGAATAACCTTGGAGATCTCCTCCAGCCTTGATGATTCTATGATTCTGTTAAGTGAGCAAAAAGAACTGGTGTTTAGCTTAGGCCACAGATGTGTTTGTAATTTTTTGCTTCTAACCTTTCATTACAGCCCTAGAATGAGAAGACTGACCCTACAATGTGTGGGAATCATCCCTCACACAGTTTTTCCCTCCAGCACACTTTCTATTAGATTGGAACCTGGCACTGCTGGGGCAGGTTGAGCTGTGTCCCTGCAGAAGCAGCAAACCTCATCTGGTGACTTGGGTAGGGACAGCACTGGTACAGGTGCTGTTGGCCTGGCTCCAGGGCCAGTGTGGGGACAACTAGCATCACTGCTCTGTTTTCAAGAGCACTCAGGATGAGTCTGCACCCTCTTCTTCTGAGCACTCCCTTCTCCCTGGAGAAGCACCTCACAGCTGGGGGAAAACCTCTGCTTTGATGCTAACACCCTCAATTTATCAACAGGAGGGGGTTGCAGTTGGCCCCAGATCCACCTGCAGCCATGTGGATGTGTGAATAAGAGGAGCTGTGTGATCTTTCACAGCATTGTTTATCAAAGGACTGAACCATTAGGAGCTCAGTTGTAATTGTGAAGCTGCCAAGCCTCGCAGTGTTCTCACTAGGCAAGCTAGGAAACAGCCTTGGAGGAAAAATTGCTGTGCATACTTGTGCAGATTGAGTCAAAGTTTGCTCTACAAACTTACCTGAAGCTGTTCTTCCTTTTGGAAGGCAGGACATTGATCTGATTCCATGCTTTCTTAACTAAGTAGGAGGTTACTGATGATTTTCTAAAGAATTCAGTCTCAAACACTTCTCTGCTTTCTCCAGTTCTTACAGCAGCTCTCATAAAAGACTTTGCTCTCATTTCCCCTTTCATCCTTACTTCCCTTGGGAGTTTCATGGCCACACTCCCAGTGGGACAGCTAATGTGTTCTCTCCCCATGCCTTTCAGGCAGTGCTGAGTGGCAGGGGCTGAGTCCCAAGCCCTGGTGCCAGAGTTTGATCCAGAATGACAAACACAGCTGTGGGTGAATATTCTCTTTTGGTTGGGGTTTTTTTTGGTGGGTTGGTTGTTGTTGCTGTGTAGGTTATCTTTCTTTATCGAACAGGAGAAGTGCCATCTTAGTGGTGGAAAAAGAATCACAAAGATGTCTGAGCATAGTCTTGGCAAGTCCCAAACCTCACCACTGCCAACTTTGTATGAGGCAGGGTGATGAAGCAGCAACCTGGATTTTTGATGATATGATTATGCTTTATTGACAGAATCTGAAATTAGACCTTCCTGGCCAAGCTCAGCCATCTGGCAAATCTAATTGGAGAATTTATCTTGTTGACAGACCATCATGATGCTGCTTTTCTCTTTAAAGTGGATGGTGGACAGAAACAGATATATGAAAACATAACCTCCTGTACATCTGCACCACAGTGTGGAACTCAGGACAGAGCTCACTTTGTGCAACTGTTTGAATGGAAAAAATAAATCATCCTGACAATTCCCAGGCTTAATACAAAGCAATGCACCAAAACATTTAACCAAACTCAGGCAGGAAGAAAAGTCTTGTGGGCCACAGGAGGGAGAATTAATAAATATTATCCCATGGCAGGTGTTCCTTGAGGTCAGACAGTACACCCAGAAAGGAACAGTGGATGGATCCTTAGTAACAAGGGAGAAGGAAATTCATCCATCACCATCCATATTTCTACAATAAATCAGTTTTTCAATGTAACTTTTCTAAATAATCAACAGTGACAGATGACGACTCTTTATGCAGAAGAAGAATTAACCATTCAGACTACCTGTGCTGCAGTTTTCATCCTGCACTTAGTTATCATTCCTGTTTGTATTTCTCGAAAACTTGTATTAGACCTGGGTTTGAGTCTTCCCTGAATCAGGCCAGGCAGGAACCTCAACACTCCCTCTCACATCCCCACAGAAGTATCCTGGCTTCAAGGTCATTTTGACTACACAAACTCTCTAATTCTCCTTTACTGAACACAAATATCTGTATGCTTTTCTTTTGTGTCCTCCAAACTGAGACAGAAACAGGTATCAAAACCTCCAAATTTCCCCAAAACTGAGAATTCAATGTTCTCCTGGGAAATAGCTGCACAAATAGTGTACAGTATTTTCCTGGCCAAGTGTATACCTGAAGTAGCTACCTACAGTAGGCAATTGAAATATGCCTAAAGGAACCACTTGAGAGATATGGAAACATGTTCATATATTCTCTGTTTGCCTCCATTGACTACAGAAATGCAATTTTTTTAATATTCTCTCCTAAATGATGGCAGCAGGTTCTCCTCAGTTTGTGGCTGATAAAAACGTCAGGCACAGAGAGAGTGAGGCTCGAGATTTTCAGCATGTTTGTTTACAGCAGCACAGCCAAGAAATCAAGCTCAAAAAAAGCAGATATTTAGGATGGTGGGTTTAGCTCTCCTACAGCAGGAGATCTGACAATCATGTGGCACCTCCTCCTCCTCCTCTGCGTGGCTCCCTGAGATTTGGTATCAGCACCACAAGCAGCTCCAGGTGCTGTCCCCACACTGGCTTTGCCATAAATCAGATGTGACCTTCCTGCAGCTGTAAAATCAAACCAGAATGCTTCCCCCGCTCCATCGTGCTGAGAATTTACCTCCCAAGAACAAGATATGAGCAACACAGGAAGATCTTTGGTGGGAGCTGAGCATTTCATGGTGCTTGGGATGTCTTTCTGTCCATTGCTCTGTTTCTTGAGCAAAAAGTCCAGGTTGTCACCACACTACCATGGTTATGTTGTGCTAAGTGAAATATTTAGTGCTTGGAAGAAGTAGGCTGCAGGAAATGGAGATCCCTCACTCAAAGGAGGCACTTGCTGACTATTACCCTAAACAGACACAAACACACAGACTGTAAGAGAAGCTGCATGGTAACATGCCACAATTTAGAACAGCCTTTCCTGAGCAGAGGAAATGTCTTCTGTATTTCTGGCCCACTCATTTTCCCACTGATGTAAGTCATTTCCCCACATATCTATGCAAAAGCCTCTTGAACAAGGTGCAGAAATGTATGTTCAGCTCCAGAGATGTCCTTGTGTGCTGGTTTGAGCTGGAGTAGAG
>NW_008654118.1:0-8692 GCF_000695815.1 Acanthisitta chloris | reverse complement strand
TAAACCACGACACTTTGCTCACTGCGTCGCTGCCTCTGTCAGAGTCTCTGGCACAGCCAATTCAAATCTGCAGTAAGTGTCACATTCTAGGCAGCCAGAAGACCTAGGATGGCCAGACAGCATCTTGCAAGGTGAAATTGTCTCCACTACTCTTTATTGAATCATGCACCAGTCTTTATTATCTGCTAATCCATTCAGACAGATATGTGGAATGTAGAAATAATGTACTATTAATCTAAGAGTATTCTTCATCTGAGAGAGACATCTAAACTAGAAGAATCAAAGTGCAGAGGAGGTAATAAAGAAAAAGACAAGACCTGAGATATTACTGCCACATCAAAGCAGAATAAATATCCTAGCAGTCAGACACAGTTATATATGTGACATTTATCTGCCACACACAAGAGATCTGGGATCAAATTGGCTCCCCTAAAAGCTGGAATTCACCAAATATAAGTGAACATTGGTGTGTCCAGTGCACGAAAGGCAACAACTGAAATTTCAGAGTTATGTAGGTGTTTTCATCTTGTAATTACTTGTGCCATTTAGGCTCCTGATTTGAATATCCAGTCTTATTTTTTTTTTTGGGAAAGTCCATTGCAAGATACCTAGTGTTTTTTAATAACTGGTCCACAGAGACAAACTGAAAAATTCATTAGAACAGCAGAACTTCCCAACTCCTCATCCATGTTATTCAACCCTTGTTCACATCAACATAATTCAATATACCTATTCCTGAAGGAAAGTGTTAACCTGTATAGGTGAATCTCACAGATCTGATGCTCAACACGTATTAAGATGTGAGGCAGTAAGTGCAGACTAATAGTTTATATTGGACTGAACTTTGGGCAGAAAGAAAAACAATGCTAGGCAAATTTCTTTATTTTCTTTATTCTCTTCACTCTTTAAAATGAAAACCAGTATTAACACCATTAATATAGATGTGTATGTCAGGGGTCAAGTAACACATTTGATATCATTTACAAAATTATATAGACAAAGTTCTATGAAACATTAGCATTGTATGAAAATGGGACAAATATCTGCACCCAAAGAGGAAAAATACACAGTCACATACAGAGATTGGATAAAGAGATGTTTAATGAAACCCTGTGAGGATGACCATATAGTGCTGCTCAGCATCTTCATCAGCTCCCTGACTTTCCTCTTCCTGATAACACACAGAAAAGATATGTAATGGGAAATATATTTAAGAAAAATAGTTCCATATTCAATATTCATGGTGTCATAAGAGGACAAGGTACCCTCTTTAGCACGTTTGACCTGCATACCACCCTCAAGTCTTGTAAGAGTACTATGAGATTATTTGCTAAGTCTAGGCAGGATTAAAATGCATAGATAGCCACTGCTCTCATTTAATCTTTCCTTCAGGGTGCATGGAATCACTTACAGGACTTGCTGATCACATTAGCACTATTTCACATTTACTCAGCATCTGCATCTCCAGGTGTCCAAGAGGAAGGTGTCTGGGATAGCTGAGCATTTCCAGTGAAGAAGCTCTACCTGTGGGAGCTGTGGCTTCTCCCACAGCCACTGGAGAATCCCAGCACCTCTGCTCCCATGTGTTTCTGACCAGGCCACTCCTAAAATGCTCATTATATAATGGGCACCATAATACCCATTCTAAGCAATGTAAATGGAATTTGCAGACAGCCTTTAAAAGATGAGTGAGAACACAGAAGAATTCAAAGCAGCCAAACCAAGCTGATTCACAACATAGTGAATCTATAGTCCACTGCTTCTGGAAGTATATAAATAATGAGGATGTTGAGAACATGTTTTAAATGGATCAAGGAGGTACACCTAGTAAGTATGGATAAAAATCCTCTTATCTTTCCACTGACAGTAGGATCTTTTCAGTGAAGAGCTGACTGTGGCATGTAATGGCAGAGTTACACTAGCCCAGGTCACTGCTGCAGTGACAGGGACCACAGATAGCAATGTCAGCTTCAACTGAGCCAGATCTTGCACTAAAAGCAATTTAATCTCTGAAGCATCGAGGTACATGTGCAATAATTTAATACCTGCAATACAGATATACCTTTAATCTAACAAGTAATGCAGAGTAGAAGGACTAGAATATATACTCTGCTCACCAGCAGGTGCTAAGGTTGGTGTTATTGCATCCTCACTGCTACTACAACTGTCAGGGAAATTAAGGTATCCCATGCCTAAACATGCTCCATTCAGTTCTTGCCTTCGCTGTGAAACACGTCCTGAGAATGATCAGTGTCAACAACAACTTCTGGAGAAGGTGAGAGAATCTCATCACACAAGACATGGGAAAGCAAGCTGGACTAACACCCAGAAATGCAGGAACCTTGTTCCTAGTGTGGGAAAGGCCTATCAGAACTGTTTCATTCCTAATATTTATAATTTTTCAGAGCTACTTCTTTACCTCCAAATTCTTCTTCACTGTTAGACAGTGAATTTCTTCCTCTCTTTTACTTCACTTCTGGAGAGAAACAGAAGATCATCAAAGTCTGACATCTTCTTCCTAGGATATCTTTTGCGTACTGCTCTCCTCTTCTTTTTCTTTTTTCCCCTCTGTTCTTTCACAATACTTTTCTTTGCTTCTTCTCCTCCATCTTCCACAGGTGAGTGAGGATAGGGCTTTGTGGTCTCTCTGTCCAGGCTAAAAAAAGAGACAAGGGAATTCACAAAGCTATAGGCACACATATACTACTTAAATCACTTTTTACAAGACATAGATATCACTTTTTTCCCCACAAAAGAAGGGCTTATCACACTCTTGACCATCTGACAGGGCTATAAATGTCTTACAATTCAGTTTCCCTTTTACTTAAAAATAAGAATAGCCTTAAACAGGGCTCAGGCCTCTAATTCTTCTACCTCTTACGACTCCAGAAAGGAATTGGGCTGCAATTCTCTTTTACAGTGTGGGTTCAGAGTACAAAGTGGTTTACTTTGCATATGGAATTTGTTGGTTACACTTGCAGAGCACTTGTTCTGCCACGATTCTTTCCACTGTGATGGCAGGAAAACACCCCAAACACATGATAGAGTCTGATACTAAAATGATCAGAGCTATATTAGTACCTCTAAATTGGGTGAATTAAGCATGACCCCTAGCAAACACCACAAAAATAGCAGAAGACAACTCCAAAGAACCCAGACCTAGAGTTAGCCAAGGTACCTTAATACATTTATGTGTACTGTGGACTCCTTGTCAACTTGGGAGCCTGGGCTATGCCTTTTAAATTTTTTTTCCCTTACTACTACAGGAGTTAGCACCAAAGGATTGTCTCTTTCTGAGCTTCTAATATCATATTGCATGCAAACTTTCTGATTCCTTTCAGATTAAATTGTGCTTCTGCTTTGTTTCTATCAACAATGTCAGCAGGTTCTCATTAGATCTGTGCACACCCATGAGCAATATCAGTGCTGTTCCCATCCAAGTATGACATGGGAGGTAGGTATCAGTTTTAGAATGTAATAAATTAGTTTCATCAGAAAACAAACTTCCATGCCCTCTTAAAAGGTAATGTGACTCCATTTAGTCAGTTCTTCAAAGAATTCCTCTGTTTGCCAGTGAATAACTCAATTTTCTCTGTACATAATAATGGCAATTCAGCTTGCCAATAAAACCTGCTTGGAGAATGGATATTAAATTTTATATTAAAGCCATTAAACAAAGCATGTAGAATGGAAGCTACTCTTACTGCTTATGCATTTAGTCACATCTCTTCTTAATGAGGTACCTCATTTGGAGTATTATCCAACTCAGTGGAAGGGAAAGACTTCTACTGATTTCACTGGCACTCAGATCAGTTATACATCTGCCTCTCTTCAACTGGTTGTATGCATTAAATAGGAAATCATGATCCTCAGGATTACTTTTTGATGAAAAGAGGCTACCATCATGTCAGTGATCTGGCCTGGAAAAAGGCACTGATGTATTTGAGATTTAGATTAGATGTTAGGAAAAATTTGTTCCTGTTAGTGTGTTCAGGCACTGGAATATTGCCCAGGGAGGTGGTGGAGTCACCATCCCTGGAAGTGTTTCAGAGGTGTCTGGATCTGACACTGGAGGATCTGGTTTAGGGTTTAGTGGTTCCAGCAGTGACAGGTTAATGGTGGGACTGGATGATCTTAGAGGTCTCCTCCAACCTTGATGACTCTATGATCTGAAGATTATCATAATTCAATACTATTTTAAATGAATTAACCTAGAATTTAATACAACATGAAAATGTAATCCACAATCACTTGGAACCACTGCATGTTCAGCACACACCAGAAAAATGTTACCCCTGCTGCACTTAAGTTCTGCAGAACTTGAGTAAGGGCTCATATTTGTCCCATATGCTCCTTCCCCACCATTCCCCAGACTTAATCCCAGTATTTAGAAACAACTTGCAATTTAATGGGTAGCTTTATATCACAATAAGTATCTTTAAAAAAAAAAATAAGGTCTAACAGCAAATAGAAACTGCATCTCACCTTTCAGCAATCCTCTTACCTTCACGAGAGTCAGCTTCAAACCATCACATCTCACCAATGTTTCCAGAATGAAAAAAAGGCAATGAATTGCCAGAGAAACTTGGTTGCATGTGTAGAGCAAGAAAGTTCCAACAGCTGTAGTTAGAGTACTACACATGGAAATCTGACAGCATAGCTGAACCCAGAGTGCAACGTTTAGGACTCACATAAAAAACTGTGGATATTTTTAGGTTCAAACATACTCACATCTCATGCTCCACCTTCTGCACCATTCGTATGTACCGACAGGAGTCGTCATACTTCGTTTGGCTGATTTTAATGAGCCCACTTCTTAAACTGTGTTCCTGGAAGAACACAATCAACACTCATCTAATTGAAATCTAAATCTCAACCCCAATGAAGTTCCTGCATAAAAACATACAAAAAACTCAAGTGTTTTAATGTAACTGCAAACAGCCTTTAATAAAGATAATTGAGATAAAAGTTTCAAGTACAAAGGACTTTTTTTTTTAATATGCACTATAAAAAATGCAGTAAAATTATCATAATGGCTTACAAACAAAAAAACCCCTAACGAACCAAATATAATGAAATTCATTTAAGACTACAGTGACTCTGATAAAACTCCCTATGTTTCCCATTTTAGGAGCATGGAAGCCACCGAATGGATTATAGAGGAAAGAACAGAATTTGATTTAAAAAAAAAATATCCTACAGAATTTATTGGTCCAGGTCTATTACATGAGCTCTTCATTGAGCCCTGAAGTCAGATTTACTTTGGTTAGCTGGAGACAGGGACTGGGACAGTGAGCTCATTAGCCTGGGAAATTCTATCTGCCTCTCCAAAACCAGAGCAATGGTAATACCATTGCCAGACTGGTATCATCTTCTAGGCTTACTTACTTTCCTCTTGTTGAACATCCATACTGTGTAGAGTTTGTCATCTGTTTCCACCTTCTTTGGTGTTGCTATGACAATGGCAGGTACATAATATTCATTGCCTGTCTGTGTCCCAGTTCTGGCAAACACATAGTCTCCAACCTGCACATCAGAAAAACATCAGGGCTAGAGTCAAGTAACGTGTGAGGTTATTGCCTGTCTGTGTCCCAGTTCTGGCAAACACATAGTCTCCAACCTGCACATCAGAAAAACGTCAGGGCTAGAGTCAAGTAACATGTGAGGTGTACAAGACATGAAAGGTAAATGTTAAGATATTTTGACAAGATTCATCATCCTAGCATATTCCTATGCTTTGATATGAAAGAAAAGAAGAACTTGGTCCTTGCATATACTGATCACTCAATTGCCACTGAATCGAGGAGAGAACACAAAACCAAAGACAGAGTCTTACCAAATGTACTAGGGCTCAGCCAGCAAGTGAACTGAATGAGGAAACTCTTGCATTCCCTTGGACCTCATGCAAATTTTTATGTTTTCAGTAAGTTTTTAAACCAACCTTGGGAATCTCAGACAGCTACATATGTAACTGACTTATCCAAAAGTTGTTCTAAAAATTAACACAGAAGTCGTAGTTTTCTATCAAACACTGCAGATCTTTAGGGCTGTATGTTCCCCTTACAGAACACCAGGAACTACTGTAACATTGGAGGTTTTCAAGCTGAGACTGGATGTGGCACTTAGTGCCATGGTCTAGTGACCACGGTAGGGTTGGACTCGGTGATCTTTGAGGTCTCTTCCAACCTGGTTGATTCTATGATTCTAAGATTGCCTCCATTTAAGTGTTAAAATAATGCATGTCTCTAGTTTTAAATGCAACAAATCCATTAGAAAAATGCTTCTTGTATTCAAAACAGCTGTATCCATGCTGTGTTCTTTCTGTATCCATCGTCTCTCGTGTGTGTAAAGTAAGAATCACCTGAAAAAACAACTGATTACAGATAGCTGATACATTTTAAGTAACATCAGAAATTAAGAATGTATTTATTAGTTATTTGCCCTAGGATATGGTTCTTTGCTGGATTTAAAACATGCTGTGAAAAACAAATGGGTAAAACCTGCTGTACATCACACTGTGTAAAAGGCTCTTTTTGATTTATAATCTATGTGCTAGGAAACAATAATTTTGCTAATAAATAATTCACCTTTCTTCTATAGCTGGGAAAATATTTGTGTTTTATAAAGAAAACAATATAGAGTAGGTTAGAATGTAGGATTTTAATAACCAAAGGAATGGGATTACAATGCAAAGCTTCAAACAAATGAAAACCAGCATAGCACTCTATACTATAATTAATTAGATGTATTTAAAAGATGAAAAATATCTATCCTTTATTCTAGGTCTGACCAGACAGACAAAATTAAAAATGTCTCTTTGCTGTCATAAGATAATCCAGTTTTTCACCTGCAGGTATGGGCAAGGCATTGCTCCTCCCACAGGGATGGTGAACTTCAGAGGGACTTCCCAGCTCTCTCCATTGCTGATCTCAACACGTGCACAGGTAGAGCTGATATTCTTTGTCACAGTTCCTCAAAAACAACAATAGAACATTCCATTTATTTTTCTTTCACCCCTTGTGGAGACTCTTTTTTAAAAATCCTGTAGGCTGCCACACATCACTGAGGTCAAATGTGTCTATGCTATACATTCTTCATTTTCATTTAGCTAAATGCAAATAGAGAAATTTGTACCTAAAAAAACCCCAAACAGTCTTACTAACTATCCTGAATAATGCTTGTCAATAAAATGAAGAGTCCTTTTCAAGCACAGGTCTGAGGTTTGTAAGCTTATCAGGTGGATAATAGTTGACATAATCAAATTGGTACCACAGTTGAAAATGTGACTGAAAACACAAACCAACAAGTAAAGGCAACACAAAAACACACATACAAACACACACAAGACTTTGCTTGTGAAACAACAGGACTCTGTTCGACCTACTACTCATTCTGGCTTAAAACTCAACAAAAAGGCAGAAGGTTTAGTGATTTCTTTGACCACGTGTGAAAGCTCAGCTCTTGCCAAACACTCAACACAAATATTGAAGGGAGACATCAAAGAGTTGATACTCTGGGGCACTCAGTTCCTTGAAAGGATTTCCTTCCATACTTTTCAAGTACAAATACATCATTGCTTTCTAACTTTACAAAATGTCTTCTCATAAATGTGCAATGTGCACACACAAAATCTATACTCATTTTCCATGAATATGCACATGTAGTATTGAATCTCATTCAGAAAGAAGTAGCTAATTATGACCAAAACATATATATTAAGACACACTAAATAACATTTAAAATATGGATAAAAATATATATACCTGGATAATAAAATCCTGTCACCTCTGATCTTGCAATCACCTTTTGGCTTTTGTGAGTCACAAATATTTGGTATCCTTGTCTTGCCTTAGACTTTGATTCCACAGTTTCTTCTTCAAGTCTCTGTAATTTGACACAATTATTTTTTTCCCAAAACAGCTAAACCAGTAAACCTTAACCTATTCTTTGGAACTAATTAATTAAAAATTAATTAAAAATTTAGGCAATGTAATGCTGTAATCACAGTAAGCTATAATTATTTCAGACTTTCCAAATAGTTCTAAGTACAGTAAGTACTCAGGGATAAGTTCATCTAAGAGTTTTCACCATAAAATCTTGTCCTATATGGTCATAACAATATTTACATTTTCATGTGTTCAGGCAGATATTTACCTTGATGAATTATAGCTCTGGCTACGATTTTCCTACAAAAATTTTCCAAAGTTGCAAAATTCATATTCAAGGATGAGGTAAGGAAAAATCAACTGATTTTTCCAAATAAGAGAAGTCGCTATACACATTCATTTTGCCCAGCTAGGAGAGTCTTTGCAGTACTAATAACAAGAGCTGCCACTGTTCATCATTCTTTGGGTTCTTCATAACTCATTTTCCCACCTGGGGGGGTGGATCTCTTGCCTAAAGCTCCTGTAACTTCCACCACAGCCACACAGAACACTGGAGCTTACTGATGGATTGCTCATACACAAGTCTAGGGTTCCACACTGGATGGTGAGAATAAAAATCCCAGTGGGGTTGGCTGGTCATGGACTGACTCAGCTCTTGCTTGAAGTCAGTGACTGCCATTGGTAGTGGCTGAACAAAGAAAGAGTCACAAAACAACTGGGACAGAGAGCTGTGGCCAACACAGTATGTCAAAAATAGCCAAACATGAATCACAAGTGGCTCCATGTAGAAATAAACTTTCCAACTT
>NW_008654117.1:0-12180 GCF_000695815.1 Acanthisitta chloris | reverse complement strand
GCTCCAGCGGCCGCGGCCGGGTGGGTGCTGGGGGAGGCAGGGATGCAGCCAACTTCAAGGAATCGGCAGCGAAACGGCCTTTCGTTTTGTTCTTTTCCCCTTTTGGAAGCTGAACCTTGGAGGGAAACAATACCCAACCCTTCTGCCAACGGTTTGGAGGGGGGAAAATTACCTTTAGGAATCCTGAGAGGCGACTGGAGCAGGGAGCAAGGTCTTGTGTTTAACCAGTGAGTGGACAGGCACCTTCCCACTCCACTTCCAACCCAGCCATCCTGTACCTGCTAGCCGGAGGGATTTGGGATGTAAACAGTGGGGGATGCTTTGTTTCTTAACCATAAACCCGATTTATTTCATTTGTAAACCTCTCCAAGCTACAGCACCACAGCCTTGGGGGCCCGTTTGCCTCTGCAGCAGGACCACAACCTCCAGCTCTCTCCAAAAGGATTACAGCAGCAGGAGAAGGAAATACATCCCCCCTAAATGCACATTTTTTCAGTCAGCTCCTGGAAGAGGATAAACGTGCACCGAGTGGTCGTGGGGACCAATCCAGGAGTAAACAGCTGCGGGTTGTAAATAGCCCCAACCAAAGACATGAAGAAAAGCTTCAGGTTCAAATCTTCCCTGTGTGGTCACAGTGGCTCTGGGGCCTGAGAGGCAAAGCTCTTACAGGCAGCCTTGGTTTGGAGGAGGGACAGAAGGCGTTTCTCTGAAATTAGCCTGTTTTAGAGCCCTTTGGCGGCTCTGTAAATACAACCACAGCGAGGGCTGGGTTATGTCTTATTTTAAACCAAATTAGGTTAAGAGACAAAAGAGATGCACTGAAAGACGAAATCAAGGAAGTTTATAAACAGAAGCACTTCAAAGCCTGCTGGAAAGCTGGAGGAAAAAATATAAGGAGGGAGAATTTGGTTGTAAGAATAGAAAATCTCCGTTTGTTATTGCCCATCGATTTCAGCGTTCTTCGAGCAAAAGGAAACTCTTTTGTGCCACCTAATGTTAAGTACAGATCACTGTTGTCTCTTCCCTGCCCATCCGTGGTGTGTGTGGGGAGGCCTCGGGGTGCTGAGCCCTTTGGGATGGAGCTCAGCATCCCAAGGTCCCAGCAAAGCAAGGGCAGGGAGGGAATCTTCAAGCTGCACAGTTGCAGAGCAGGTTAACTTCTCCATTTAGGAAGCTTTTATAAAAAGAACTCAAGAGGGGGTGGAAAGCAGCACGGGGTAGAATCATAAGAATGAGAGAGACTCCAAATTTGGGCTTTGTTATAAGAGAGTCACTGCAGAATGAGCATACCCAGGGTTTATATAAGCTGCCCACCACCAAGCATCCAGCTCTGGCCTTGCAGGAGCTTCTCCCTCCTCTCTCCTCCAGGACCCAAGTGGCCTGGCCTGTGCATACCCAGTGCCTCCCAGCTGGAAGAATTGGTGGTGTGTGCTTAGCAGCCACTGACACTAATGGAAGATACTCATTTGGTATGGAAATATCTCACAAAAGCCTTTAAAGACAGGGTTGAAAGCAAACGTTTCTCTGATAACAATAAATCACAGTTCTTGTGGTTTTAATGGAGAGAGTTATACATCTTTAGCAGTTTTGGAGGCTGAATCTTCTCTGCTTTTCATTTGATGCAAAAAAAGAAGAGAAGCAGAGGCTTCCTTTGGGTCTGAATTTCAAATCCTCCCAAGCTGTGTTCTCCTCCCCAGTAAAGAAGGCCAGGAGCAGAGGAGGGGGAGCTCTTGGAAGCAAAAACTACTACAAGTAAGCAGAGATGCCATTTCCCTCCATAGTGGTCTTTAGAGATCATTCAGAGTACAGACCAGTCAATCCATCCCTACATTTGACCAAGATGCTTTTAAAATCCCTCAAAATGAAGTAATTTTGAGTTTTTCTTGCTGTGTGTTAAAGTAGCAATTCCTTAGGGTAAGGCAGAGCAGACTAGAGCAACCTGGCCCTATCGTGCCTGCATTACCAAAATCACCACTGAACTTAGGGCAGATCCATGGAGACACACTTGAAACCTAAGTCCTTCCCCCAGGAGTGTGTGGGGCTGGGGGGGATGTCTCTCAGCCAAGGGGCTGACCCCAAACCCCAGACAAAACTCATTGCTTTACTCACCAGAGCAGCTTCCATGTAACCCAGTGAGCTGCTCCATGCAACTGGAATTAGGCATTTATGTCCAAGGCTCCATCCTAGGGGAAAAAAAAAAAAGACATACAGAATATTTCAGGCAGGTGATAATCCTGCTGAGTATCCCCCAAAATACCCACAGACATCAGGGCTTGCATTTGTACTCCCTTTCCCCTTTTTCTAGCATCCTGCAACCAATAGACTGGAAAGGCTCCACAGCAATTACATATTTAGGATATGTGATAGCTGCAGTTAAGATCTTTATGACTGATTGCAGGATAAAATTTACTTCCAATGTGCAAGAGCCCATTTTTCAACCTCAGCCTTTCAGCTGCTTTCCATTAGAGATATTCCAAAGAATCAAAAGCAATTAGAGAGTACAAAGTCTAAATGGTAAATAATTTCCAAATCAAAACCTTTATTAAAAGGAATAAGCATCTATTTTTGTTAACACTGTAAGAGATGGAAATAGCCAAAGTATATAACTTGTGGGTTAATGGAATGGAAAGAAAGTCAGAGTTCTGTACTGAAGAGAAGTGAAAATCTTGCCCCAGATGGATTTTGGGTTGGGATTTAAAGATTTGGGAAAACAGGGTAAGAAAGAGGGTTTAAAACTCCCTTTTCCCATGGTGGTGCTGTGGTTTCCATACGCCTGAGAAGGCACCTGGAGGTGGATCGGTGGCTCGTGATTCCCAGCGAGAGCTGCACTGGCTTGTAAATATTTGTAGAATCACATCCTTAATTAGAGTGGTAAAACAGTATTAAATCTTGGAAGGGGAGAGAAAGAGGAGAGCAGGGAAGAGCTGTCACTGGGAAGAGCCTGTCAACAAGGAGGTAAAAGGCCATGGTAAATCTCATTGCTGTGAGCTCTGGCTTTGCAGGGCTACCCATGTGGGGACTGGGCTCGGTGGCTCCTGTGCGATGTTCTGCTCCACACCGAGGAGGAGGAGGCTGCAAAAGTACTTTTTAACCTCTGCACATTCCAAGCAGTGACTATGAAAAGCTGAGCAGCAGCTCTGCTCAGCCCTGGGATTAATGAGACACCCAAAATGCTACTCCATTATTCTGCTGGATTTCATTTTTTTTAAGTTATGCCAATCCTTGACTTCTGAGCCTCAAGTACAAATAATATTTACCCAACGTAGAAAAGCCATTTCTGAACCAGAGTTGTTTTCCTTTTTGGCTGGAGCATGAAGTTTTGTTTTGCATATTTACCTTCAGACTTTGGGAAGGAACAAAAAAATAAAAAAAAATCAAATCGACCCAAAGCAGCTCAGAAATCTTACTCACCCAAAATGTTTGGGGGGGGAATGACAGAGCCTGAGCTCCCCTGCCATGTCAGCTCAGGGGCAACTGGAGGTAACACGAGCTGCTCCCTGTTCAGGGCTTGTACTTCTGTCTAGATTATGGGATTAGTCTCTGTTACATCTATCTACAGTTGGGAATTTGTGATCCAGTTAAAGCAGCTTGAAAGGCTCCCAGCAGGTGCTGAGGGTCTGACTCTGCAGCACAAATTCCATGAGTTACAGGGGGAAAAGCAGGGCTGGGCTGATGCTGGGCTTCCCAAGGCTCCATCCTGCTGGGGGGAGAAAGGGGAAAAATCAAAATCCTGCCAGGGAACACTCGCAGACAGGGAAAATCAGCCACAGCCACGTTTCCCCCCCTGCTAAATCCTGAAAGTGGAGCTGCTAATGCATAAACACAAACACTATCAGCCGTGAGCGTGTGATGCTTTGCTGCTTCACACACATCATGAGGACAGAGAGATCTCTTACACCTAAGAAATGCTAATTCAGCCCTGGAATTCTGAGTTTGCAGAAAGTGTCCTGTAAATGTCACGGGGGATTACCAAACCTCCAGGAAGATTATAGCTCTGCATACATTCAGACTATTGATTTAAAACTTTATTACCTTTGATAGAGATTCTTCGCAGAGGAAACAAGTCAGCAGTGGGAATTCTGTCCATGTAAAGCTTTTGCAGGTTTGGAGCCTTCTGTACAATCCTGGTTTGCAACAGAGTTGGGCAAGTCTCTGTAGGTGATGCTGCACAAGGACAGGAACCACACAGCACCTTGTAAACACAAAATCCTGCTCTGCTGCTCAGCCCAAACTTCTAACTGCAGCAGGGAGAGGATGCAACACACATTTATACAGCCACGATAAGTTTTTAATGGAAAATGTTATAGTGTGGGGTTTACTACAGTATGTTCTTCATAGCAGAGTAAAGCTGTAGTAGAGCCCAAGAAAATCTGCCTTTGTAACAAGATCTCTGCAGAAATGAATACGTGGGGACGTGGCTGCCAGTGGTTTGCTCAGAAAAATGTGCAGTTGCATAGTAAGATCTTTCTAACAGGATTAGATTTCGAGCACAAAGCTGAAGTTCAAAGATTTTTCAGGATGGTATATGAGAAAATTACACATGATGATTTTTTTTTTTGAGCTTGCAGTTCTCTGGGGTGGAGAACCTCTGTGGTTGAGCATCATTTGGGCCTGTCTCAGCTGCACCTGGGAAAATCATGAACCTTGTTCTGCCCCAGCCATGCCAAGATGGGATTCAGATGAGTGCAACACACAGCTGGTGAGGCCTGGGCTTCCCTTCCTGTGGTCTGCTCTTTCTCTGACTCCATGGGGTTGGTCATTCAGGGCACAACAACCTGCACATCTCGTATCCATGTTGGCTCTCCCTGTGCAGGGGCTTTTTCCATCCTTTTCCTTTTCTTTCAAGCCCTATGGAAGCTCTGCAAACACCATTCCTTGGACAAAAGTAGTGTGTGGAGCAATTCAAACACAGTTCGGTGAAGGAGAGCACCTGTCACAGCACCTCCGTCCTAAATCCAGCTTCAAACGCAAGTCTCTCATTTTATGTCCATGGTGCTGCACACCAGGCTCAGATGATCTCCAGCCAATCTATATCTGAAACATCAAACTCACTGTGAGCATTCCTTGCTCTGTAACATTCTTCATCCTTGACAACTCCTGCACAAAATAAAGCACATCAAATGAGAAGACACCAAACAATTACTTTAGCAGAAGGGACTTGAGGGTTTTTTTCCTAATCTAAAGACAACACATCACAACAAGACAATTCACCCCGAGCTGCTGCTACCTCTTGTGTCCACTGCAGGCTGGACCAGCAGGGAGAGGTGGAAGAGGAGGGCACACCCCAGTGTGGCCACAGCAGAGCTAAAAGCAATGAGTTCAGTGGGTGCTTGTTTCCATCCCCATTACAACTGTCTCCACAAGGGATTTATGCTGTGCCATTTCCTCCCCTTGCCCCAACCTAAGCCACAAAATGGTGCTATTGGAATTGTAATGCCTCATATATTCTAAGGAAGATAATAGTAAACTGTGGCACTGTGACCTTTTGGGATTTGTGCTGTTTGATCCACTGCCCATGGCCATCCCTCGTGCTGGCAGCAGGAACCTGTGGAGATGCAGTGCAGCAGGGCCAATCCAGCTACAGCATATTGAAAAGGTTAAAGTCAATGTTTATGAGTCTATTAAATGTTTATGGTCTCTCACAGGCTAGACCAGGCATTCAAATTATGATATCTCATTCTCATAACAAACACTGTAACGAGAGCAGAAAACGGCAGAGCATGAGGCTGTTCTGAAGGCAAAGACTGGAATGAGGGTACAAAACCAGCACAGTGTGAATTCACTCCTTGAAAACAGACAAAGAGATGATGACATGAGCCTAAACCATGTGTAGCATGACATAGCAACAGATCACCCAACCAGAAGGTACCAGCGACTCATTCCACCCAGCCTACCATCACCAACACTGGCCAGCTGCAGTGGAAATCAGGAAACCTAACCAGACATTAGAAACTTCCATCAGTCCTCAGGGTTTTTAAGCTCAAGTGCAAGATATAAAACATTTTTGGATGCTCCTGGTACATAGCTGTGCTGCTGGGGACACCACTCCTGTTCCTAAAAGCTGCTCAAAGGCTTGTCAGACCACCACAAGGTCTGTGCTTGGCTTTTACACCCAACAGTGGGTTTTGTCATAGAATTTTAGGGGTTGGAATGGAGCTTAGAGATCACCCAGCCCCAACCCCTGCCCTGGGCAGGGACACCTCCCACCAGAGCAGGTTGCTCAAGGCTCAGCCAACCTGGCTGTGAACACTGCCAGGGTTGGGGCAGCCACAGCCTCCCTGGGCAACCTGGGACAGTGTCTCACCACCCTCACAGGCAAAACTTCTGCCTCACATCTAACCTAACTTCCATCCTGTGAAAACAAGAGACTCAAAATCAGTAAGAGCATTATTTCCTACTAACACCTCAAACAAATTACTCTGGAAAATGACACTATTTTTTCATTTCTAACCTATTTCTGATCTGATAGTTGGTAATGAAAATAACCAGTCATTAAAATGGCAGTTATTGCAAATGCATGAGAAGTAAAACCAAGACATCAAATATAATGATGTAATTGGTATTTATTTCACTTTCTGCTCTACCACTAACATCCTTTTTTATTTGTTTGGTAATAGAGCATTAAAAATTATGTATACAGAAAATGTCATCAGTTGCAAAGGAAAAAAAAACCAACATAGTGTAGGCACCAAACCAGGATTAGTATCACAGAAAGAGAAATTACTTAATGTTAACTAATATGTGGTACCCACCAGGGACTGAGATACCTTGACACAGGAGAACAAGAAGAATTGGGCTGTTAGGTGGGAAAAGGTGTGTGGTTAAATCAGCTACCACAAACTTTATGTCCCCAATGCATTATGAAAAAGAAAGAGAGAAGAAGAGAGAAGAGAGAAGAAGAGAGAAGAGAGAAGAAGAGAGAAGAAGAGAGAATAAATGTCCCACTAGGTTTCACAGCCATTTGAACCCAGCCAGAGGAATTCAAGGTTCTTTCTTGGACCGTGTCCACCATTTACCTCCTGTATTGAAGTACCATGAAATTCCCAGTTAGGGCTAGGTGTCCCCAGGGTGTTCATCCCACCAAGGCAGCTCCATGTGTGGCATTCCAGCCCCTTGATGATGAGCTCCTGTTGTCCTCCTGGGGAAGGAAAGTTCCTCCTGCACTGCAAGACCAAGGGAGGAGGAAAGGGCAATGAGAGGGATGAGAATGGGAGAGCCAAAAAGGTTGTGGAGCAGGAGCTGGGAGGGCATCAGTCTCTGCTGTGCCCAGCTGGGTGTCCTTCAGCACAGCTCGATCTGGAGGAGATAAAGATGAGACAAACCATTAATTGGGGTGTGAGCTGAAGCATGGAAAATTTCATCACTGTTAGGGTGTTGAGGCCCTGGGATATTGCCCAGGGAGGTGGTGGAGTCACCATCCCTGGAGGTGTTTCAGAGGTGTCTGGATGTGGCACTGGAGGACCTGGTTTAGAGTTTGGGGGTTCCAGCAGTGACAGGTTAATGGTTGGACTCGATGATCTTCGAGGTCTCCTCCAGCCTTGATGGTTCTATGGTGGGTGCTCTGCTGTGCATGGCTGGTTTCAGACAGCCAATTTTTGGGGCTGTTACTGAGCTGCTGCACATAACACAGACAGTCCCTGAGCACCTGTGGCACTAACACAGGTTTTTGTGCTCCAGAACCACCTGTGTAGTGAAATCACCACCAAATGTACTATCAAGGGTAATCATTCTTGTATTACAAAAAAAGAAAGAGCCTTTACAAATCCAATTAATTTAAAAAACCCAAACTAATTTAGAAAAACCCTCCACCAAAATAAGTTCCTAAATCAGGAGCAGTTTCACTCCTTCCCATATCCAACACAGAATATTTAGTCTCCATTCTAGAGCACAAATATTTTGCTCTGTAAATTTTTTTTGGGTGGTCCCTCTGAGCTCTTCCACAGTGACATGGGGGAACAGAGACTGACCATTAATTTTTGCCATCCTACATGAACAGGAAAGCATTAATGGAATGTGTTCCCATAGCAAACCAGGGAACCAACCAGAGCAAATGAGGGTGGCAAAGAGCCCACGGCAGAGCGCTGAGGATGTGATGCTGAGCTGAGCAGGCTCATGATGAGACAAAAATGGCACTTTTTTTACCAGCACTGAACATCTCCTCGATGTGCCCAAGCAATACATTGTGCAAACATCTGGTGCTGCAGTGGTGGCTCACGTGGACGGGTGATCAAACACGGCGAGGCTCGTGGCTCTGCCGTCCCCGTTCCGCTCGCTCCTGCTGCTGAGCTATTGATTTTGAGCCACTCTGATTCCCCCTGTGTCTGCCTGGAGATGCAGAAGAGATGAAGCAACTGGGAAATCAGCAAAGCAGCAAGCTGAGCAGTACAAATTGGTAAAAATTATTTAATACTGGGAAGCAGATCTAGTCACCCCCTGGTAATCCTGTCAATTAAGGGGAGGGAATTAATATTAATTATCCACGATGAATTGTTTGCAAGGGCAATAATGAGTAGAGAAGAAATAAGGAGAGACACAGTATATTTATGATGCAAAACCGTTGGCTGCCTCTGAATCTTTCCTCTGAAATCTGTTTTCGTTCCATTAAAAAGTACACTCAGAAATATGTTTGCTTAGGATTTGAGTTGCAAATCAGCCTGGACAGATTCGAAAGTGCCACAAAGCGAATGTGTACATTGAAATTCTCTCCGATCCAGGAAGTTCTATTCATTTTGAACAAAAATACAAATCAGAAAACAACCCACGGAGATGCTCAGCAAGAGTAGTCAGCCTTGAGAAAGAGGGAACCAGCAGCACTTGGAGATATTTTAACTGGAGAAGCAGATACTGGAATATCACTCCCAGCCTGGGCTGATGCCTATCTACAGATTGCAATAGCTTCCTTCTTATCCTGGGGAAAATAAAGCCAGGAGGAAATGATAAACCTAATCTATCAGCAAAAAAAAAAAAAAATCTGAATCTATGAGACAAAATCTATAATTAGTTTTCATTAATAATTTTAATTCATTTCTGGATTAAAAATGCACTCACTCTGCACCTGCAAAGTGTCCCCTTGGCATGGCAACTGCTGGGAGAACCTGCTGGGCTGCAGCCACAGGAGTGTGGCAGCAGGACAAGGGAGGTGATTCTGCCCCTCTGCTCTGCTCTGCTGAGACCCACCTGGAATCCTGCACACAGCTCTGGGGCCTCAGCGTGAGAAGGACATGGAAGTGTTGGAGCAAGTGCAGAGGAGGCCACACAGTTGCTCAGAGGGTTGGAGCATCTCCCCTGTGAGGACAGGCTGAGGGAGTTGGGGCTGTTGAGCCTGGAGAAGAGAAGGTTGTGTGGAGACCTCAGTTCCAGGAGCTGAAGGGGCTCCAGGGAAGCTCCAGGAGCTGCAGGGACAGGACAAGAGGCAATGGGCACAAATTGAAGGAGGGAAATTGAGGTTAGATGTGAGGCAGAAGTTTTGCCTGTGAGGGTGGTGAGACACTGTCCCAGGTTGCCCAGGGAGGCTGTGGCTGCCCCAACCCTGGCAGTGTTCACAGCCAGGTTGGCTGAGCCTTGAGCAACCTGCTCTGGTGGGAGGTGTCCCTGCCCAGGGCAGGGGTTGGGGCTGGGTGAGCTCTAAGCTCCATTCCAACCCCTAAAGTTCTGTGATTCTCCCTTGGCATAAAAGCAGGAGACCTTGATTACAACACCACTAACAAGGGCATCAGTTTGTATAGTGTATCATAGCGAGATGTGATCAAAATACATCTTTAGAGAAATATTTCCCTCTAGAACAACCTGCCTCCACCCCCAGATATTTTCAAAATACTCCCACTGACATCTGGTGCAAGTGTAGTCAGGCCCAAAGGCACAGGAATTACTCATCACCAATCATGTTGGGGGTTTTAAAACCTGTTTTTGAGACCAGAAATGAAATCTTCCCTACTTGGGACTATTCCCCCAGGGCAGGGGCTTGAGGCTGGATCATCTTTAAACTCCATTCCAACCCCTTAACAACCTATCAAACTATGATTCTATGATTTCCCAGGTCTTCCTTACTGAATTGGAAGTAGTTAATAGGTTAGGAAAGAGAATTCCAGGTAACTTGGATGGGTTTCCCAAGAGTGTGCTCTGGGAAAGGCAGATCCAAGACAAAGGGTAGGGAGTACAGTGTCAGAACAGCATAGGAAAAAGGGATACAAGCAGAATGAATCCTGTTTCAGAGCCATGTGTAGAATGATGGATCCCTTCTGCTGCTTGAGAGGCATAAATATCATTTATTAAGACAATCAGGGTTGGTTCTTTGCAATTACTTTTTAATAGAAACATGAATCTCAGTTAAAGCCAGATTTATGCTCACCCTTGCCTAACCCAGTGCCAGGATCTTTGATCCCAAATTATTTAGAAAGTGGAGAAATGTGTCCTGCCTGGGGGGTTTCTGCTTGAAATGGGCAAGGGGTTCTTCCCAAAGGCCCTTGCACTGCCCTAGTCCTGCTGCCACACTCTTCTTGGTAACACAGTAATAATGATAATGAATATGATAATGATAATGAGTAGTGATGAAAGCTCAGAGGCAGAAAGAGATCACAGGGAAAAGTTGCCACAACAAATGGCTGCAGACAGCATCCCCATCCTGTCCATCCTGCTGCCCTCAGCTCTCATTCTGCTTCAACTTCTCCCTTTCACCATGGATGTTTGGGCTCTCCAGCCTGATCCCCTCTACATGTCACACACCCCAGAGCTTTTGCAAGAGCCTGGGGGAGCTTTTTTCCTTTTTCTTTGGATTTCTGAAGTAATATTTTCTCCCTCCTCCCCATCCTGTCTTGAAGCAACTCAAGATTCATAAATTCTCAAGGGGTTGGAATAGACCTTAGAGATGATTCAGCCCCAACCCCTGCCCTGGGCAGGGACACCTCCCACCAGAGCAGGTTGCTCAAGGCTCAGCCAACCTGGCTGTGAACACTGCCAGGGTTGGGGCAGCCACAGCCTCCCTGGGCAACCTGGGACAGTGTCTCACCACCCTCACAGGCAAAACTTCTGCCTCAGATTTAACCTGAATTTCCCTTTTTCAATTTGTGCCCATTGCCCCTTGTCCTGTCCCTGCAGCTCCTAACACAGAGTCCTCTGCAGCTTCCCTGGAGCCCCTTCAGCTCTTTTAATGAGTCTTTCAGAGCATCTAAAGGGAAGTGAATATTAAATTTAAAGTTCCTAGGAAAAGGTTTAACTTGGAGAGGCAAAATAGGGATAACAACCTAGAGTTTCCCTCCAAATAGTCATACATGTGGGTTTGGCTTCAGGAGCCAGAAATCAGTTTGCACACTAAAAACAACTGCAACCCTTTGAAATTTATATTCAGGAAATAATTCTGGATCGTACAGGTCCTTTGACACTAATTTTAAATTACATTTTAAACAAACTGAGTGTAGTTCTATTCATGAAACTCTGCAGCTCCCAGTCTTGCTCAAGCAGGAGAAAACCCAACCTTCCACTGGTGTAAACTGGCAGAGCTGGAATTTAAAGGAACCAGGAGCATTAATGCTTAGTAAAGGTCTGCTCTGGAGTGCTGCTCAGGATCATATGAATCCCTTCTCTTTCAGGAGAAAGGCTGTCTGAATGTCACTCACACTGCCCTTTATTTTCATCCATTAGACAAACAAAATGAGTGATCACATTTAAGGCACGGACAGAAAGCAAACCCCATGGGCTAGATGGCGTGAAAAGAACTCTTTCTCCCCAGCAAGATAATGCTTGAAAAGGTGAATGAAAAGATTTCAGTAAAGAGGAAAATGTCCCTGTAGGACCCTTCCTAATTCTGAGCTCTTCAGCAACGTCAGCCTCACTAATCCACACCTAGCTGGGAGTTCAAATGAAAAATTCATTAACTTTGTGTCCTTTAATTTATTAGGTGTAGCAACACTCCTCATCAGGGGAAGGGCTGAAAGGAGGGGACAATCAGGGTGCTTTTATTCTCTGGGCAAATGGAAGGGCTCACAAAGGGAGAGGACCCGTTTGGGAGGAATTACACTCCCTAATTAGAAGTGCTGCTGTTTGCTCGCGCCAGGGCCAGGCTGAAGGGAGATGGAAAATCTGCCATCAAAGACCTGAACTGGCCACAGCTACAACCACATCAGCAGCAGAGGCACCTCAATGGCCAGTTCATTATTTTGTGGGAGCAGTGGGGACAGAGGTGTT
>NW_008654116.1:25350-39688 GCF_000695815.1 Acanthisitta chloris | reverse complement strand
CAGCATTTGGAAGCAAAGCATTCTAAGTGTATTATTGTAGAAATTAATAGTTTGGTAACTTGATTCCCAAATAATATAATTTTATTAATAGTTGAGGTTCTGCCTACATAGAACACATGGAAGGGGACACAACTCTGCCCAGCATTTGTATTTTGTGATGTGTGCTTGTATTTGCACTACTCATCCCATGCCACAGACACCCCCAATCAAGTGAGAATATGCTGGTGAAGTTGCTTCTGTTTTTCTGTCGTGTCAAAATCTGGCATGTGTTTTTAATGTCTATTTATGAATGACCAGAACCTAATGCTTACTTACCCGAGTGCATATTTGTGCCTACTAATAAAACACTAATTTTCTGAGAAGTCAAGCTCTACAGAACATAATGATTTGGCTGGGAAAATAGATTAATCGGCGTATCTGAATTTTAGCTCTTGGAATGAAACAGCTCATATTTAAAATATTTTTCAGAAGTATTTTAAAAGATCTCTAGTTAAGGTTTTATATGTGATCTATATATGTGATATATTACCTTTGTGAGGTTTAGGGTAAAATGTCAGGTTTCCTCGAAATATTTCAAATTGGACCTCTGAAAAACTGAGGCATGAGAATAGCTTTTTGCTCTTAAGCATCTATGTCATGTGAATGTGTACCTATTTCTGCATGTGTGTGTACAAGTGCATTTGTGTATAGCAGCATGGGCTGCAAGCAGATAAGAAGGTGAAAAAGCTGATGTGATCGCAGTAATTTTCAACAAACCTTTTGTGCAGTATTTTGCCATCTGTCTCCCCCTGTCTTTCCCTGGTGTTTGATTTAGTAACTTCATTTACCAGCCTGGTATATTTGGACAGAAAACCAGCTTATTCTTGTACTTGCTCCCAACATCCACACAGTTCTTGTTTCAAGGCATTGAAAATACTGCAGAGTGAACTCCTGTGCTTGGTTCATACTTCTGAACCTTGTGGCAGTTGGAATTTCCAGCTGTCCCTAGTGCAATTTGGCTGGAAAAGCAAAGCTGGGGATATATTGACTGGCAGTAGAAATCCTGACAGACAGATACCTTTGTACATATTTACATTAGAATAAGCTACTTGAATACTTATATGCTTATGAGAGTGTTCCTGCATGACAAGCACTTGGTATTTTATGTGTAAATACACAGTAAAGTCGTGTGTGTGTATGTGTGTGTGTGTGTGAGGTTTCCAAAGTGAAACAAGTTATTAATACCATAGAAATAATCTGCTTTTTTTACCCATGATCTTTTGAGAGGTATGCTGTTCAGTATCTTCAAACCTCACATAAACATGGATAAGATGATAAAAATGCAAATTAAGGGAACAGCCTGGTTCTGTGTGTTTCCTCACGTTTTCTCCCATCTCCTCCCCCAAAAAACTAAAAATACTTTGTCCTCCTTTAATATGCCACATTTTATCATATCAAGCACTTTTTCAAATGCTGAACTGAATTTCCCTCTGTGTTGAAATTTAAGGAATTTACAAGTGATAATTAATTTATGTGATTGCTTGGGTTTAATCCGAATCTGAATCCAAAACACTGTACTACACTAGCTACTGAGAAAATTAACTCCATCCTGGCTAAAACCAGAACAGTTTAAGTACATCACAGAATAATTCATGGGAATTTCGAGCAACTAAATAGCCTGAGATTTTAGCACATCTTTAAGTACTTCAATTATATGGTGTTTGCTTTGTCAGAAGCACACCTTCTAATTGTTAATCAAAACAGCATGTGTACCATAGTCAGATATAAACCTTTAGTCAGTTTGGAGGCATTCGATGTTTTTATTTTTAGTAAGGATTTGTGGTAATGAGATGGGGCTGTTCAAAGGAGGTATGAAGGGTGAAGTATGATCGAACTGAATTTGCTGGTGAGCTTAATATATGGAGAGGCAAAAAGTATTCCTATTGCGTGGCTGGAAATAGCTCTGCAGGGAGAGCAGTGGGGTGAGGTCTGGGTGGTGAGGCTGCACCTGCATGGCCTGTGACATGGCCAAACCCTGTATCCACAAGTCTAGAAGTCGCTGTCATCTTGAGACCACACTCTTTTCTGTCCTCTGTAGGGTCACGGCAGGTTTGAGAGCTGGTATTTGTTTGTGGAGATGTCTTCTCTTCCTCCTGGGATCTGCTGGGTGTCTTTATGGGCTCAGGGCAGAGCAGATGGTCCCCAGTGAGTCCTTACAGCCTGCTGCTGCTGGTGTGACTGACTTTGCTGGGCAGGGGCTGTGAGGTGGTGATGACAGTGGAGGTGGCCTTGGCATGGAAGCTCCTCTCTCATCCCTTTCCTAGATCGCTGTGTATTTTGTTCTCTCTCCATTGCCTGTGCTTCCTCCTTTGCCATTCCTACGTGCTCAGGAACAGAGGAAGAAAAATTTTCTTTGTAGTTTAGCACCTGGCAATCCTATCCCAGATAAACTTTAGCATTTCCAGGAAGTCATAGGTGCTTCTCTTTAAAACATAATGAGTTTGTCTTTGTTTTCTCCTTCTCTAATTGGCACTTTCCATTCTAATAAACCGACGCCCACAAACTATGCAGCCACATGATTTTTCAGTTAATACAAATCGTCATTTCCAGTCCAATAGACTCAGTTAATTGTGCAAACCTGCAACACACCCATAAAGTGACTATCAGGTTTGTTATGCAACAATGAATCATGAAGGAAATGTGGGGTGTAATTAAAAAGTGATGCAAAGATAGTAGTATGAAGCTAAAATCAAAGTATAAGTGATAATCATCTGTATTAATGTTTGTTTCTGCATGTTGTTTTCAGAAATTACTTAAATTATAAGTTATCTGGCTGCTGCACACATGCCTGGCATATGTTTTGACAAGTTAAAAAATGACCTGCAGACCTGTAAATAAGCTGAACCAAGTCTGCTGTCAAAAGAGTCTTTTGAGGAAGGAAAGATATGAGGCTCAGTCTCAAACTTGGCGTGCAGGCACTTTATAATTCTGGTATGATCTCCCAAGTTTTCTGGTCTTATAGGAAGCAATAGTTTCAAAGTAAAGCCTCCATGAAGTTTCTGTTGTTAAATGATTTCTAGTAACACAGGCCTATTCTCCAAGCTACTTTATTATTTCCACACTCTAGCAGGGAAAGTTGCTATCTGTATATTGATGGAGAACTTTGGGCTTAGATGAGAGGACAGATTTTTTGCTGATGGGTTAATGATTTCTCTTAAATCCTCTTTTATAACTTTGAGAATAAACTTTTACATATAGAAATGCACAGATGCAGAGGGGTGGCTGCACAGTACTCTGCAAATGTGTTACTTTGGCCTTTTCCCAAGCTGCTCGGTATATATGAGAGCATTTGCTTATTTGCTTGTCTAGCATGAACAACTAACGCTGGTGCTAACTTCTGGCACGTTCTTGGTGAGTACGTTAAGAATTGTTTTTTCTTGTCTGTCAGATGGTATTGTGTTCCAGTGCAGCAGCTGACTGCAGTGCAGCAGCATTGTCTCCTCAAGTCAGCTGGCTGGCTCCCAAAAGACAACCCACATTTCAATGGAAAAGAAAGATAATCCAGAAATATGTGTAATGAAAGTAACATCCTTTTAGGATCTTGTGTGTGTGCATGAATATCAAGACAGTACACTAACCGAATTTTGAATTCCAATCTTCTCTTTGGCTGTGGATCCAATTAAAACCAAGATATTTTTGTGGGAATAAAAATAACATGAGAAGTGCCCTAATGTGTCAGGCTACCAGCCCATCTAGGCCAGTCATTGACCTTCTGTGGGAGCAATAGGAGAGGCTGCTTTGGGGAAAGCTTGCAAGCCTAGGTGCCGTCCCCAGGGGCCGTAGCTGTCCTTGCCTGGTCCTGTATTTTCTGGTTACAGATCAGTTTTTCCATGCATTTGTCTGGTCCCATTTTGAGCCTGCTGAGTGCATCCACCTCTACAGCTGCTGGTGGTAGCAGAATCTGGGAGTTTCCCGCTCGCAGTGTAAAGAAGTGTTTTCTTTTATCTGCTCTAACCCAATTTGCTGCTAGTTTCTGGAGGAGCCTCTGCTTCTACAATTACAAGGACTGGACGTTCAGCTTGTTTACTGCCTTGATGAGTTTTGTTAACCTGGATTGTAATCCTTCCAGTCTCTTGCACCTTTTCTCTGTTCCTGATAGAAATGTCAGCCCCATTGATCTCTCCTCACAAGCTCCTGTTCCCTTCGTTGTTGTAGTTGCCTTTCTCTCTGCATTGCCCTCAATGCAGAGACCAGAGCCACTGTATCCTTCTACTTCTTGTTGTCTGGTTTTGGCAGCTACCCCAATTTGAGCCACTGCTTGTGTGGAGGGCTGTGGGGCATGACTTGTTTGTCTCTTTTCTGTGTTGGGACTAGCAGTTCTTGGTTCTGCATTGCATAGGTCTGGCTTACATCGATTTTTCCATGGATGCGTTAGCTTGTGTTACCTGCACCGCTGCTCCGCTGCTTCCTAAAGCAAGCAGAGGCCATAGGAGTTGCTTTCTCTGCAGTGTAGGGCTATGGACTTGAAAATGTTACCACAGGTCCTATCAAGTTGATGTGCCTTGACAGTTTTGATGTACTTACACAGTTTTGTTTTTTGAGAAGTGGCAGCTGCCATGCTTGTTTATTATCAATGCGTTACTCGTTGGAAGGGAAGAAAATCAATTTACTTCTTTGTTCAACTCCTTCAAGCATCAAAGTGTATTCTTGTGTTAGTGGGAGCAGCCAGCTAATTACTTTGAAGTGTAGTGGGTTAGGATGCTGTTCTGTCTGCTGGGCTGGGGGCACCAGCACTAAGCACTTGCTAGCAGATTTCAGCAGTCAGCAATTCAGATGTTTACAGGATTTTAGGTTTCCTTTCTCAGCATTTTTCCAGGAATCATTGGAAGCTATGCTTTATGTTTTCAGGCTTCACGGTTCCTAAATCAGTTTACAGAAGGAGTTGGTTATGGGTTATTTTGAAACAATCACATAGTCTAAGGAATGTGTGGCTTTAAGCAGCACATGTAGAGTCACCAGCAAAGGTTGCCCCTTCAGGGCAGGGTGAGCTGATGGTGGCTCTGAGGGGCTGGTCAGGCATGCCCTGTGTGTTTGCATCCAAGGAAAGAGGAGGAGGAGGGCCTGGAGCAGATAGCCAGCCATCAGCCTGTATCATCTGCGACATGTCACTAGAGCCAATTGCTGAATCCCTTACAGATGGTGGACAGAAGGTGAAGGTTCTGCTGCCCTGTTTCTAATGTGTTTAGCTTCCATGTTTGCTAGTGGCTTCTCTTGGAAGCAGTACACAGCATGTTTGGTGTAAAAGAAAATTCACAGGAGAACCTTAGAATCCATTGCCTGGCTTTTGAATAGGCATCCCCACTGTAAGAGTGCTTGAGAAGAAAAATATTGACAAATGTCCCAGGGATAGTGCCTTTCTTACCTGTCTGCTTGCTGAGGAATAGCTGTGTGATACCTGACGCACTTCCTAGTGCCCTTCAATACATGCTTTGAAATTGCCATGAATAGTAGGACAAATTAGATGCAGCCTAGATAGGAGAGCATATTTGAAGCTTTCCCTTTGACTCTTCGATGTTGGATGAATAGCCAGTCTCCATCTGTATCTGTAAGGCTGATTGGTCTCTAATTCATTTCAGTACCAGGTGGCTGGGCCAGACGAGACAGTAGGGCTTTGCATCTTGCCTCAGAGTTCCAGGATGCTGTGATTCTCCAAGTATTTTTGCTGTATGCCATTTTCAGAGGTCACTTTGCTTCTTTTAAATGGAGATGCCTAAGAGTATGCAATGCCATAAAAGTTAAGTGTATTTAATAACTTGAATTTACAGTTTCTTTGAAATGACTATGACTGTACCATTGCTGTCTATACTTGAGAGAAGCTGAAGCAGCTCGCATGTACATCAGGTTATGGTAGCTTGCGTTTATGTTGTAAAGAAGATAGCAACAAGGTTATTTGGCAAGTAAGTGAACAGGATGAAGTGTCACGAGAGTCATTATTTCTTGGTGTCATAGTGAAAGGATGGACTTGATTATTTGTCCTGATAGCTGAGTAACCCTAAGTCACCTGATGTAAGATTTAAGGTAGCTGGGATATTCCAGTCTGTACTCTTTTGTTGTTGTTGTTAAAATCCTTATCCTCTTGGGTGGGCATGGGGAAGCAGTCTGTCAGGATTTTACTCATGTTACTATGAATTCACCTGGAATTCCTTCAGGAATGGCTTACATAGCGGGACTACAATCTGTCATCTGCCCAAAGTTCTGTAGAAATTAGCACAGCACATACCATGGGAGTAGTGATAGTATTGCCTCATGGTAGAAGTTGTGGTTTCATCTGCACTGCTATAGCTGGTAGTCAGAAAGACCATTTTTTTGGCAGAAGCTGAGTGTGTGTAAGGGAGGGACTTCCTCCTAGTGAAACAGGCCAGTATTGGAAGAGGTAGGTCAGAGGGCTTGTGCAGTTTCTGTCCCTGGAGGTTTTCAAGACTGGACTAAATCAAGCCCTAAGCAACCTCGTCTGACCTAAGCCTTCTCCAGGCTGGTGGTCATGCCTGGAGAAGGATGTTGGACTAGATATTTTGCATGGTTTCTCCCACTGTAAATTGTCATATGATCCAATTTGTACTAAGCACAGGAAAACAGAAAGCTTTAGAATAGCACCTTTGTCCAGCTTGCTCAAATTCCATTTTTCCAGGTGGGACCCTACCCAGAAAACATGTTTATTGTTTGCTTTCATGATACTTAAAGCCAACATAATGTTTAACTTTTTAAAAGTTCCCTTCTAAAAATGCTAGCCTGAGGAATTACATGTATTACTGTATGGGTTATTTTAATGACAAATGAAGCCATTTTACAATTTTGGGAAAAAACAGTTTCCCCAATAAAGACCTAAGGACAAACTGCCAGACCCAGCTGCTGATAAACATGTCCCAGGAATTTGTTGAACACTTAGTTTAACTTTTTTCTTTTTTTAATCAGCTAGTTGTGGCATGGCTGAAGGAATGTTTATAAACATCTCAAGTTACCATGAAGTTGCAGGATTCCCTGTCTGTAAATAAGCCTGTTCAAAGAACCTGGATTCTCTGTGTGTGTAGGCCTCCAGACTGTTATTTGGACAAATAGTAAGAGAGAAAAGGACATTGTTCGCTTGGATGTGCTTTGAGGTTGAGTCAGGAGGGGCAGAACAGAGTGAGCTGTTGGCCAAAGGTGAGGGTGCTCCTGAGACCCTCCCTCCACCCCCCCAAGACAGGCTGGAGGCACTTGGCACAGCAGCCTCTGGCCCTGGAGACTGGGGAGACTTGCCCAACACAGTCTAGTGTCAGACTCAGAGTTTGGAAGGGACTGTACTGATTGTAGTTGCTGCAGGGCAGTGCCCGAGGCATGCTCAAATGGGAAGTGAAATAAAACGCCATATACAAAGCAATCTTTGTTGCTAAGATGTCAAAATATCTGAAATGCATTCTGGCAATTTGGGAGGGAAAAGGTTAAGCAAAGGAATTGCATGTAGTGTCACAGTTACAACCTCACCTGGGCCTCTGGCCAGCAAAGCCAGTATTTCAGGTTGGATAGGATTCAGGAGAGGCTGCTCCTCCTCTTAAGTATGTTAGATCTCGCTGCTGTCTCTGAAGAAACTAGACTGCAAAACAGAAATGAGCGAAAAGCTGAGCCTAGGTGTCACCTTCAGTGCTGCTTTTCTGTCGAAACAGGGAAAATGCAATTGTGCTTCATCTGTGTTTAACTGAGCAAGAAGGATCGTGCCATATGGATCCTTCGAGTCTGCTGCAAACTTGGCTTATGTGGGTTCCTGGGCCCTGCCAGCCTTCTGAGGACCCTCACGAGCTCCTAGGTTGGATCAGAGGGGACAGTCCACAAGTGCTTTGTGTTGGTAGGAATGCTGAGCAGTCTGCCCACAGTCCTTTGCGAAGGATTACTCCTGTCTCAGAAAGACTACTAGCAGTTCTTACTTTTATTTGTCTAGGCTCTTGCAGTACTGTGTATTTAAAGCACCGTTAGAACTAGTCTAGAGAGTTCCTGGAGAAATTTCCTTCAGAACAGATAAATGGATAGGGGGGCAGCTTGCTGAGCCATATATCCTGCTTGTATCTTACCTGGAGTTGAGAGAGGCTGTTCTCTAAAACCTACACTAGAGAATTTTTCTACGTACTGAAATTTCCACTTACGATTGATCCTGACTCACTGGCAGTCCCCTTCTGTGGTCACCTGTTGACTGTCCTTGCTGAAGGTTTAATTTTCCTCAGTCTTAAAACTACTGGCTCAGATGTTGGCCAAGGTTATGAAGGGAGCTGTGCCTTTAAGGGGCTCTGATGTAAGTGGTGGTAGTGATTTTTCTGCATCGGAGAGGCAGTGGAGCTGGGGGGATCACTTAGAATGTAATGGGTGTTGGCCTTCTTGGCTGAAAGTGATGGGGAATTGCACAGAGAAAATTCTCTGATGAGGTTAGCTCTCTCTCTCTGTGAGGAAAGCTGTTACCTGCAGGGCTTTTTTTCTTAATGTCGTTCTTTAAGGAAGTTGGTATTGGCACCTCCCTTAGGCAAGACACAGAATTAGGTGGATCCTTTTTTTTCTTCTTTTTTGGGGGTCCTTTTTTTATTGCTTCTGTATTGCTACTAGCAATGGAGAGACTACCTCTTTCTGTGCTTATGCAATGATTGCCATTATTCATCATGGTGCTGTTAGGAAGTTAGAGCAGTTATTTGCATTGGGCTCAGCACAAAACATCTGGAGTTGTCACAGCAGGCAGTTCAAGTTTACTTTGCAGCTTTCCCATGCTGTGATGAATGCTTTAACTTCACAAATGTTGCCTTCACCTTGTGGCCTTTTTTGTAAGTAGTCTTGTATAGAACCAGTAAAGAGATTTCCATCGCTCCAGCTTCTGCTTGCCAGATGTTGCTTATCGTACCAAAATATGTGCGGTGCTTGCCATGTGTAAACTTGTGTATGAGTGTGTTAATCAGAGGAAAAGGGAAAGAAAACCCCTTTGTGGCTGATTCCTCTGCTTGGAAAACTGGAATGATTGCTGAGCCATTAGTGCTTTTGGGGACAAAAACCATTTCTGCTTCTTACTGAGCAAAGAGACTAAGGCAATGGAGAACTTCTGTAAGGAAGTGTGAGGTTAATGTGTCATCTGTTGTTTTGTTGAAAGTTAGCGTGGCAAGGTGATACCGAGAAGCAGACTGAAAGCAGGAATTGAACTGCTAAAGCTGAAAGCATAAAGAATAACTTTACTAATAGCACTATTTCAGCTTAATTAGCAAAATAGCAAGGATTGCATAATACAGACAAGAAGCTTCACTATGGTATTGTTTTGGCTTGGTTGGCGAAACGAAGCACCTTACCGAAACAAGGCAGTAGAACTAACTGGACTCAAACCTTGGCAGTGGAAGGAAAACTAAGACCATGTGGGGTGTGGAATAAAGAAACAAAATGGTCAAGATAGAGGGAAGTTCAGCAAGGCATGCAAAACTGTCCAAAGGGGTAAACGGGTGCCTAATAAGGGTGTCCAAAGGGTACTGAGGAAGAGGAGGCACTTCATCTTCACGACCACCCAACGACCACCAGGACCATGGGACTGATGCCAGGAGGGAGGAGATGGAGGAGGAGTATATGATAATGATTTCCGAGAACCAATTATAATAATAACCACCCATTCCTGGAAATAGTGAATATGTCTGAACATTTAGTGTATATGTACTGTAAAGTTTTTGTCCCTGGTTGCACAAGTTTGGTGGAGCGATCCCCCTTGTGCCCAGTGCTGAATAAACAAATCCCTGCTCCTCAGAGATACAAGGCTGGGAGTAGTTCTTTTCCAGCCTTTTCTCGGCATCAAAGGTGTGCTTTTAATGTTTGCCCCCTTCCTACCCTTTCTAAAATGTGTTCATGCCCATCAAGGACCAGCAGGACAGAGAGCCCAAGCTGATTTTGATGAAGCTGTAATACTGTCAGACTAACTGCATACTTAAGGATAAGAAAATGGAAGTCCACAAAGCTGCTGTTGAGGAAGCGAAAACGGATTTATACGAACACAAGGGATAGAAACTGGAGCAGTGATAGCGAGCCTAGAGTTCTGAGATGCTCCTGTCTCTGAGCAGGAGATGATGCAAATTGCCCAGTATGTATTCATCAGAGAATTCATTGCTCAACTGTTTGCCCTTCTCCAAAGTTAGTCTGTTCCCACAGCTTTGTTGCAAACACTGGTATCAGGGCTATGCAGAAGTTGTAGCTTCACTTACTTGACTTAGAGGATGTTGGGAACCACTGATCTGTCAGCCAGATGTCACTGCTTGTGTGCAACGAGCACATGCAGTTAGTGAGGGCTCTTTATTCAGCAGTGTAAGTAACTGAGATTTTTATCCATTAGTGTTTGTTCTTTTTTTGTTTGAGCTTATTGACCACTCTGATGTGGCTGCATAAATTGTAGAAGCTAGAGAAGCATCAACCCAGTTCTGTTGTCCAAATACACGCAAATTCCGAGCTGCATAGATAACAGCAGGTTCTTCTTCTTAATCCAACATGCTAATTCCTTTTATTTCCATTTCAGATTTAAGAGATATGGGCCTGTGTTGTTGAGAAGGTAACTCTCTGGGCTTACTGGATCTGGTGAGTAAAACAGAGCAGCTTGCCTTGCATCCTGGTCTTGTCAGTTTTCAAGTGTGTTTATGTTAGAATTCAGCAAATACTAAGGTGCTTTCTGCAAGGCATCTTTTATGAAAGCTGTTTGCAACTCTCTTAAATTTTTAGTAATTACAAGTTAAAAATCTCTTGATGTTTTGTGTGGAGAAAGAGAGTACTCTTGGGACCAGAGAAGGCCTTTCTGCTTTTGTCAGACTAACCATGACCTGAAGGAGCAAAAGGATAGTTCTCCATTTCAGAGTGCAAATGGGAAGTCATTGGCCTGCTGCAACATACCTTGAATTTTACATTTAGAACTGAGACTAGATAGGAAGAATAATTGAACAGGAAGAAGCTAAAGATAGAATTACCAGTTCTTTGCTATTATTCATGGTTTTGAAGCAGTGGTGGAAGCAGCTTCAGCTTCTGGTTTCACAGTAAGGTTCTCTAAATATCCTTTAGGAAGTGACATTTCAGGCCTTTTCTAGATTTCTGCATGGAATAATGCGTGCCCTCTTTCTGCTCTCATTGTCCAGTGCATTTTCAGTGAATGATTACAAAGCAATGTATATGAATCCAATTATCATAAGTAAAGTATGGTTAGTACTGTTGGTTTTGCAAAGAATCGGGTGTTTGAATTGCAAATCACATAGCCAAGGGTTCTGCTTGCCTTGATGATATACTTCATGTTCTTCTCTGTCAGCTTTTTTCATAAGAGCTTCTTGCACAGGGTTACGTAGCATAAACTTGCCTGCTGGGAGTGTTATAGGATTGCTGTAGTTTCAGTCTTTTTGTTGTCTTAGTGATCCATGCAGAGTAATACAGTGTCAGAAAACTGGGAAGGTCACTAGAGTAAACCTTTGCTTTTGTGTTTTGTGTAGAGAGACTAGGTTGTATGGAATTAATTGGCATTTAAAAATAATTCTCTAAATTCTTAGGCATGTTCATTGAGATCTACTATCTGTGTTGACTGAAACAAATACCAGCTTGAAGAGTGCTGCATTAACAGGAAGTAAATACCTATTTTAGCTGGCATTCCTTGTCTGTTTTGGAGATGTTAACTCTCTCATGCTTAACTCTTGAACTAGGTCTGTCTTTATTTACAAAAAAACCCAAACAGCAAAGCCCAAACCAAACTGACTTCACCTTTTCAGATCCTACCAGTGTTACATCCATCTAAATGTTGACCAAACTCATTTTAGTCTGCAGTTAAATACAGCAGGCAATTCTGCCTTGTATTTCTAGAAACTATGTATGCCTTGCCTTCCTAGACACTGGCAGATGTCTCTAGACTATGCTGAGTGCTTTTTTTAAGTAAATTAGAAGCTTTCAAAAGGTTTAATTGGCTATTCCTACAGGGAAAGACCTCTAAAAGACAATTTGGTGGATGTTTGGCCTTGACAAATATCCAGACACTTTGAGCAGGCCTGGCGTTAATCTACAGCCCCTACTGCTTGAAGGAGCAGCTTTCAGAAATATTTCCCTAAAAGGCAGAGTTTGAGGTTTGCCTTTTGACAGAAGGACTGACTAAGCCAGTGAAGACTGTGTGATTGGAAAAGTGCTGTTTGTAATTCGGTTAATTTCATGAGGGTTTGGAAGTCAATTCTGCGGATGCAAAGCATCTACAGGAAGCATAAGGCTGGACTGCTTTACTTAAACACTCAAATTGTCTTCAAGTGAAGGTTAGCTCGATAAATATTCAACACAATGCATCTGTTTTAATGGCTAGAGGTATGTAAACACAGAGGAGCATGGATCAGGAGCACTAGTTCATTGGGGCATGCATGGATGTGTCACTGGCAGGACCTAGTAGGGATGTAGCTAGCATCACAGATGTGCTTGTGTTATGTGCCCAGTTTGGGAAACATTGGCTTGTCATGGAAAGACATGAGTAGGAGGGTTACACAAACTTCATGACTCACCAAGGCAGTGGCAGCTTATACTTGCTGCTCCCTGACTAATGCAGAGGTTATTCCAGAGCATCCAAAGAATATTGGAGGTTACTGTTCAGAGCTTTTAAGCATGACATCATTTTGTTGCAATGACTCATTCATTTGGTCAGTTTATTTAGCAAGCAAGCAGTGGTGAGGGAACTGTAACAGGGTATACCTGCATTGGCTCAGCTGACAGTACAGTTTGCTCTCTATTCTAATTACTACTTGGTAAGATTTATCTCCTTTCCCAGAGGCAGAGTGAGGACAGCAGTACTTGCAGGTAGTCTGTGAGTCTCAAGCAGAAAATCTGTTGGCGCTTGGGGGGAGTATTTATTTTGTAGATTCAAAAAAAAATAATCCATTATTTCCTGAAAGCACATTTGACATGGTTTTGTGGACAGGAAGCAGTATCTGTTACCTGTAAAGCAGCGTGCGGTAGGCTGCATGGAAAGGGAAGAAGCCAACCTAGAAGAACTAGTCTTTAGGTGTAATGCATACACACTGTGACACATTTATCCCTTAAAATCTCAGATTATTTTTTTTGAGTGCAAAATAGGCATAGCATTGTCCAACAAAGATGGTTAACAGCAGTTCTAATGTCTTATTTTCCCCTCGTTGCTTAAGTCTTTCATGTGTCTGTCAGTCACTAGCATCAGGAACAGAATGTAGCCTGTAGTAGTAAGGAGCACCTGCATCATCAGGAGGACAATTGCCTGCACATGTATTTGCTAAAAGATTGGGTTCCATATGCCTCAGCAAGTAAGTGAATGATATGTTGTATTCCTCCAGATAATATATAAATATATTCTCTTTCTGGTATATTCTAATTAGCTGCCATATAAGTTCTCAGTATGATGAAACTGAATATTTGCAGATTTTCAGTAAGACTTCGAAAGAAATAGTATATAATGCAGAGTGGGTTTTTTTTTTTTTATGCTTTGGACAGAACTCTCTAGGTAGAAATTAGGCCCCAGGTTATGAGTTTGTTCTGCATCCCCACATAGGGGCCAGCAAACTGTAGACATAAATAAATGCCTTAAAAGTATTTTTTTAAAATTAATTTATTTAATTTTAAGCTTGCCTGTGATGATACTGCCAGCATTTGAGTTTGCTGATGCAAGGTGGCTGATCTCAAAGGACACAAGACTCGGGACAGAGAAATATCCGTCTTCCATATGCCATAATGTGTAAAATCAAGATGAATGCTCCCTGTTCTGAAGCAAAAAGAAACTGCCTTACTTTTAAGTTTTATCAGGGCATAATTGAGTTTGATCTCAGTGCATAAAAATATTCCAAATAGAAGATCTTTTTCCTGCATTCTGATATAAATTACTTTGCATGTTTCTCTAGATTACAATGAAGACACCATCTGTCAGCAAAGCAACTGTAGTTTGGAAACTGCTGTACTGGGGGAATATAATGTAATATTATATTTTTTTCTAAAAGAGTTGAAGCTAATGAGCTGGAATACATTTGACTGGTGTGGTCTTTTGAGTCAGGAGTGATGGACTTCACTGTTTGTAAAACCCACTGAAGTGGCTCTATGATTTTTCAGACATGGTGACATTTGTTATGAATGTAACTATATTCCAACTCACCGGTCTTTGTGACAGTCCTGTCCCCTGCCCCTGCAGAGTAACTGCCCTACGGTGTGCAGAGCTGCACAAATTCTTGTGTCATTGATACACTGCCATGGGCACATGTTCTCATGTCACTTTTGGTGTCGTCTTGTCATGAGGTTACAGGAGCTCTCAGCATCTGCAGCAGTGTCGTGGTTTACCCCCAGCAGCAGCCAAGAACCA
>NW_008654116.1:0-25194 GCF_000695815.1 Acanthisitta chloris | reverse complement strand
AGCCATCTCCAGGAGAGCAGGGCCCATCACGCGTAACAACAGTTCCCAAGGAATTGGGAAGACAGACGCCATCACTCCAGATGTCCCTCCTTCCTCCTTCTTCCTCCCACCTTATATACTGAGCATGATGTCATATGGTATGGAATATCCCTTGGGTCAGTTTGGGTCACCTGTCCCAGCTGTGTCTCCTCCCAATCTCCCATGCATCCCCAACTCCCTTGCCAGTGTGGCAGTATGGAAAGCAGCAAAGGCCTTGGCTCTGTGTGAGCTCTGCTCAGCAATAACAAAAACATCTCTGCATTATCAGCTCTGTGTTCTGCACAAAACCCAAACATAGCCTCATACTAGCCTCTGTGAAGAAAGTGAACTCTACTTCAGGTCAAACCAGCACAAGCAGAAATTGAAATCTGGAAGGATTCACAAATAGAGCATGTCGGATCTATCACCTGGAGGAATAATGTCGGTGGAGTTGGGCCTTTGTGAAGAGAGAGGATAGAGAGGACTGACAATCCAGGGTATGTCTGTGGGTCACCTGTATTAGTGAAAAATCAGGCAAGATAGCTTCCTTCAAAAGGAATGTGGCATAAGAAATATTTTCATGTGGATTAGAGGAACTGATTTGGTTTGAATTGATGCTGCCAAGATGCTGTTAAGGAGCTGAAAGGCTGTGGGCATTTTAGAGAGCTTATCTCCTCTTCTTGCTCCAGGGCCCATCATGCCTTTTGTGGTGTGCCCATTAGATGAAGTAGTCAAAGTCCCTGAACTACTGATTTGCAGTCTCTCAGCTTAGAAGGTGATTTAGAAAACTAGTTTCCCTGCATGATTTTAGTTTTGTCGGGCACAGGATCTTTCTCCCTATGTAGAGAGAAATGCTGTTAGAACTGGAGCCCGAGGCTAATTCATATACATTTATCTGTCTCTTGCACTCTGATATCACTCAACACGAGCGAGGTTCTCCTGCTGCAGTTTGCCCCACCCTACCTAGGCCTTCTAGAAAATACCCTCTTGTTAAAAAAAGTCTTTGCCATCTGATTTCTGTAGTAACAGAAGAGTCAGTAGTTCTTGATGAAGGATTTGAACATAGGTAGCATTTCCTTTTGTGACAGGAAAGCCCTGCCAGTAGCATATGTAGTGAAATGACTAGCATTTTTTTGAGGAAGGAATGTTGAAGGCTCTGTGGACGGTGTTGAACACTGACAAGTTAGCAGAAAGGTGCACATGGGTCCTGCGTTTGTAGTAACAGCTGTTGAGAAATGAAGATTATTAAGACTGTGTTCACCTAAAGAGAAAATCTGTGTGCTGTTCTTGCAATGAGCTGTGAGGACATCTTGAAGTCTTCACTAAAACCAAACGAATGGAAGCTTTCTTGGAATCAAGTGTCGATTTCCAGGGCTTTTTATTCCTCCCCTTTTCCTTTGGCAGTTGTGTGAATACAAATGCAATAACCTTTACAGTTAAGAACGCAGTCCTTGCTGCCTAGTTGACTTTTGTTCAAGATTGTCAGGAACTGCGGAGAACAGTAGAGAAGTGCACAAATTACTTAGGATGTAGAGCTTTCGTTGAGGATAGGGAAGCATAGGCTGTCATGAGAAAGGGAACGGTGCGGAGAAGCATCCCTGTTTGATGTGCAGCAGAGATCAGATGCTGTGTCCAGATTAAGGAGCAGACACTTCAAGATCCTGCTTCTCCAGTCATCCAGGTCAGGTACCTAAAATAGAGCATGCTTTGTCTACCTGCTGGTGCACATACTCCTTTTCTGTCTATGGAAATGAAGGAGAGATGGAAAATTAATTGCTAGCACATGCCCAGCTCTTACTTCAGTGTCGGGTCAAGTTGTGACTGGAGCAAACATGCATTGAGACTTAGCCTAACTGTTAAAGACTTTGCTTAAACAGAGTTCAAAATAAGGCTCTTTAGGCTACCTTACAGACAGCATGGGGAGGGAAAAAAAAGGAGATTAATTCTTGTGTAAACTTTTTTTTTGCTATTTTGCCATTTGTATCTATACTGGAAATTAAATGCCTTGATGTTTGAACAGGAAGAGAGATTTCACTGTTAACTGTCAGGGATGTTGCATAAACGTGGATATCGAGGAACAACTTTTGGCCCTTTCAGTTGTTTCGGGTCTCTGTTTTTAAGGTTGGAATGCTTGAATTGTCTGGTTTCTCTTTAAGGGCACCATTGAGCTTTTTCTTCCATTAGTTAAGTGATTGTAAGGCTAGTGGAGAGGATTATAGGTAATTTGCTTTCAGCAAAGGGTAGATCTTGTGACTGTTATGCACCCAGTGTGTTTAAAGAGTGGGAGGAAAAATAAAGAGCTTTCATTTGGTTTGGGTCATTCTCTTGAGTTTATTCTCTGGTTCCTTCTCTGAATTTGCTCCTTAATTGGTTTATCAGAGACATGTTCCCAAAAGCTCCAAGTCTAACCAGATGCAGTGATGCAGAGGTGGGCAGCGTTGCTTCAAGGCTGTGATTTTTGATGAACAACTATTTCTTGCCTAAAAGGAAGGCAAAGTGTAACCTAAACACGAAGCATTTTCTTAGCAAGTTTACTTTATGCTTTTGTGACTCGCACAGTAAGTGCCGAGGGGAAGAAAAGGCTTCTCCTGGACTTTCCTGTTTGTGCTTCCTGTGGTCAGTGTAAAATACAGTGCCAAATTATGTTGAGAAAGTTTTCGAAAAGGCAAGGTTAGCAAGACATTACTTTGAACTTTACATAGACACTCGAGAATCAACCTGGACATTTCTGTGTTATTGCTACCTCAGTGAGACTCCTGGCTTCTTTTTGGGAACAGTGAATTTCATTGTAAAGACTGAACTGATAACCATTATTCGTGGGCAAAGCCTCAAAGCTTTAATCCAAGGCTGTAGTTAGATACACAGGAGCTGTACTCTGTAAACTAGATCAAACAGGCAGTGCCCCCCAACACTTCTGTCAGTGTCATGCCAGAGTTGATGTGGCACAGCTGTGAATCGGCAGCTTGGGAGAGCTGGCCATGCTGCGGGACCTGTGTGCTACGAAAGAAAACCAGTGGGGTGGTAGAATTTGTGTCATCATGTACCACTTGTACATCCCTGCAGTTCTTTCCTTTGAATTTCAGGAGATGGTCTGAGGCTGTTTAACACACCTCTGTACAGGTGCAGAGCTGACGTGATGGGCAGCACAGAGCGAAGCATCGTATGCATTTCTCAGGTAAAGGTGAGGGCAGTGTGGGTGAATGGGCTCTGTTCTAGTCTGTCTGGGAACGAAGGCCGAGCCAGTCTCAGTCTCTAGCACCGCACAGTGGTGTACAGGACTCCGCGTGTCGGAGCTACTGAAGTGCTCTCTTTCCTGCTCATTCATTGTGAGCCTGCTGCAAACCACAAATGCTAAGAGACAGCTTTTCCAGGACTTGTTTTGTGTCTGAAGAGCTGATTGACGAGATGATTGGTATTTTCTGTGTCACAATGTGTGCTCCAACTCACATTGTTTATTTTCAGTTTGCCTTCAGCTGCAAACATGCCAGTGAGGGTATGAAAGTACATTTCAAAAGCATTGCTGATCTCTCGTATGGAGTTGTAATTGTAGCAACTACTTTTTAAAACAGGCATTCTCTGGCAATTTGTGCCAAAAAGTGTAACCAGACTTGGTTATTATAGTGTTAAACACCAGGGTCTTTTATCAAGACTGTCACAGTTTACTGCCATCATGCTGTAAAAATTAGTAAAATTAGTAAAAAAGATTAGTAAAAGCATGCTATGTGTATTAGTGTAGTAGTATGAACCTAGATTCCACAAACTTCAGAATTTGGAGTGCTACATTCTTTCTCTGTGGTTCATAACTATCTTTTTACACTCTGAAAAATTAATTCAAAATTAGTCTTGCTCTGATTTCATCATAACAGGGGTGAATGGCCCCTTGATAGTTTCTGACAGATTGAGAAAGCTTTGCCTTCCTGACAATAAGAAATAATTCCCGTATGAAAGCTACTACAGGATCTGTTTTGTCCTTCTGGCCTCTTCTGGGAATACATGAATAACTGAATTAACTTCTTGGCACACAGCATAGCCAAGATTGAGGAACAGCCTTTCATTTCCAGATTCTTCCTACATACTAGCATGAACCACTTACTGTAAAGGTCAGGCATTAAAGACTGAACAGGAGTAAAGCCTTAGGAACGATGAAGTTTAGTTTTAGCTTGCTTAGGGTGTGCATTGCAATAAATGACCGTACTTTATGTCTAGGAATTATATACTGTTTGGATGATGTTCAATCTAGAGCAATAATTAGCATCCAGAAAGAAGTTTAACACTGATATGCCTTTCTTAGTACTCAGTTAAGTTTCTGAGAGGAAAAAAAAAACAAACAGAGTAAACAAATCAAGTTCATAAGGTGCCTGGAAGACCTTTGCAGATTTAGGTAGTGTTTTAAAAATACTGTGCCATATTCATTCCTAGGTGTTACCAAATGGTATATAATGTTACCTTTGTCTTAAAAAAATGTGTTTATGCTTATAAACATAACAGTGTGAGGATTTGTTTATGGTCATAACATTAGCTGACTTTTATTGGCGTTCAGTTGCGTGGTCATAGGCTGTTGGAAATATGTCCATCATGTATGTGTAAAAGTAAATATGGACAGTGAAAAAGTGTATGTTTGTCCTCAGTACCCTGAGCCTCACCTCTCTCCTTCTTACAGTATCTTTTTAATCAGCTGACAACAGAGCTTGTGCCACAAAGCAACTGGTCTTTGAAATAGTTTTGGTCTTGTAGGAATCCTGCCAAAAGACCGTGAGGTCCACGTAGATGGTCTGGAATACGAGTCACTTCCTAGTTCTCCGACTCACCAACACAGATGAACAATTTTATGGCTTTTAAAGAACTGGTTATGAATCATCTTGAGGCCTGTAAAGGAAGATGTATGCTATTGCTTTGGAGCTGGTTGTCTCAGTTTCCTGGGTAGTCAGTGAAGAGAAACAGGTGTTGCTGGGGTATGACCCATCCAGTCCAAGACAGTGTTCCAGCAATCACCTGGCTAATCAGCCTGTCAGAAACAATGCAGTCCAGGTTTCATCAGAGCAGGACTTATTCATGCCAGGACTAAATCATCCACCTTTTCTTCATGAGCTCAGAGCATCTTTGCCATTAGCTGAAAATTACGTTAGTTTTATTTGGCCTATGCAATAATAGCTTAATTACTATTGTGACAGGTTTTCATTGTCTGATCTCTGTTGTTTCTTTCCTCATGTTAATGGAACAGAGGAAGAAAATATGCACAGGTTAAGAAAGATTTGGGCTATTTTGAATGGAGTAGGTGGCTAAGTGTCTGTCCAAGTTCATTCATACTTCATCAACTGAGAGAGAAACTGCAGGTTGTCCATTCATAGTAAGTCAAGAACAGCAGTCTCATTCCTGTGAAGAAACAGTTGTTCTTACTTCAGCCTCGTGCTGGCAAGCGCAGCTTCTGAGGGACTGTGAATTTCAGTAAGGTCTTCACCATTTCTCTTCACCATTTCCAGCAGAGAGAGGTTTTGTGTCACAGGAAACTGCACACTTCTCACTGTGTCTTTGCTGTCGCCCTCATTTTCAAGCGTGCCAAGAAGGTTGGTATTCAGGGGTAGTCTCAAGAGATTCATCTTTCTCCATTAGCCTGTCTTGGTGAACAAATCCTGGCAATATTCCTCTTTCAGGATCTTGATAGAATACTCTTGGACATCAAATGTTTCTTCTAGGATACGAAACCAGAGTGGTAGAATTTCCGGAGTGTTAATTTGCTATGTGGCGTCTGTCTCCTGGAGAAAGAGGGGAAAAAAATTGGAATGCAGTTGTCTCCCACTGGAATCTTGGCTTGAGGTGAGTAGATGAATGACAGCATCTTTGTTTTGCAGTAGGACCTGTCTGACCTTTCGCTTCCTGTTGAGTTGTGAAACAACAAAGTAAACATTTAACTGAGTGTGGCAGCCTAAGACAATTAGCCCTATTGTAGAAGGAACTCCAGTCCTTTTACTCTTGGCATAAATTCTCCTTGCTGGCGATGCTAACAGAGCTGCAGTGGAAGAAAGCCAGGCCTTTCATTGGGCAAGACCCAAGTTTAAACAGAAATATTCCTGGAAGTGTCCTGGATGCAGCAGGGCTGCTGAGGGGATTGCTCATGGCCAAAGCCCTTCCAAAGTATTTTGTTTGTAGCATAGGAAATTGATTTGCAATACTGAAGTCTTCAAAGTCCTGCTGTGTGGGTTGGTGGAAGCGGTTGGATAGGACATAATTATTTTCTTTAACGGATAGAACAATTCCATAATGAAATTGCTGAGATATGTTGTTGTGCAAAGACGAGTCATTCTTTAAACTTGATCTCATGGCACTGGCATGACTCTGCATTCCTAACTGGCGTTGTCTTTTCAACGTGAATAAAATCACGAGTCCTAAAATGCTATAAATTTACCTGACATATGAAGGCCTGGTTCCAGGCTTAACAGTCCATACCAGCCTTCAAATGTTCTTTGTGATGATCTGCCATAATGTTGGAGTCTGCATAACCTCCTGCTGAGGAAGCCCTGGCTAAGACTGATGCACGACTGCTGACCTTGTGTATTTCTAGTCCAGGAGAACATTCTTGTCCTGCCTTCCTCCTGTGCGTGTAAATAAACATTACAAGTAGAAAGAGACTGTCTGGAACTACATTCATTTTAATGGTACTTCTGTCCATCTGATAAATCTGCTGCCCTGCTTCATTTATTGTGGGCTTTTTTATTTTAGAGTCGATTGATAAGTAAATTGCATGTTAGTAAGGATCGTACACGTTCAATGTTTAAGGAGTTTTACTTTCTCCTCTCAACTGGGCTAGAATGCAGGTGCCAATTTCTTCTGACTTCTGTAATTAATTTGATAGACTGAATCAAATCTACAGTTGGAATGTTCTTGTTTTCAAAGAATATTGGCAGTGTATTAGCTGCAGAAAGATCTGCCTTGTATCAATCCCTTGGCCCCCAGAGAGCCTTTTCCTCTTTACAGCACCTGTATATTCTCATTCTATTCAGTCAGAGAGTTGTGGAGTACTTCAGATTGCTTCTATTACTGTTTTCATAGCAAGTGGAAAAAAGGATGTTTTAACTGGTGTTCATGTATGTGAGAGGCACTTCAGTATTATCTGCAGGTTTTCTGCTTGCTTTGTTCTCCTTTTGTTTTGTGCCCATCTCTAATTAGTATCCACCTAATCTCTCTGCAGGTGTTTCTGCCCATGTATCTTTCCAGTAACATTTTGTAGTGAAATGGGTCTGTACGGACAATCCTTATCTTAAAATGTTAAGGGAGTTAGGGACCAATGATGTCTGCACATCCTGTGATCTTTCCCATTGAGCTCTAGCTATGCATGGTCCTTGCTTTGGGCAATCCTTGAAATTCATTACCTCTGGCATGTATGCAGAGTTAAAATATTTTAGGGATATGTCAAAATCTGTCAAAAAAGCAACAAAAGAGGTGGTATTTACACAGGTGACCACCGAGTCCTGCTATTTTGTGTACAGGAAATTCTTAGTTGTTTTAGACTCCTTTCCTGCATCCACTTTCTTTTCCTCTGAGACTGTGTTCTAGGTGGTTTTCACAAGCATGTTATTTCCCAGGCTCTTTTCTAGGGGGACTTCTGATTGTCATGCACTTGGATTTGCCAAGTCCCTAGCCTGGCAAGGCAATCTTACCCCTTCTCTGTGAGAAAAATTAAGGGCTGACAGCCAGCTTTTCAACCATATTGCACCTCTATTTATTCTTGCGGCACCACCCAACGTAAATGAGTTCCTCGTGGTCACAGAAGAGTTTTTTTTATAACCCAGTACGCAATGATGTAATCTCAGTCCAATGTTCATTAAATTGTTGTACCTTTGAGTTCCTAACGTCATCGTACATCAGTTCCTTGTCAGATGTGCACCTACATGCTGTCTAGGAAGTGTCTTCCAAATCTTGTAAAATTGTTGTGACTTAGACCTGTCAGAGTTCTCATGTCTTCTGTTTTGTGAGGCTTCATTTCAATGAGGAGAAACTTGAAGAGCTGTAGTTCAGACAGCAGTCTTCAATTACTACGCTCTCATGGAAATTAATTTTCTTCAAGTTCTATTGCATTCTCACACTTGCCACCATGATCACTGCTCTGCTGAGCTCTCCTAATATTTTATTGCTGCCTACTAGCAAATCTTTTAGATGGACTTGTTGGATTGTAACTCGATGAGTTGATTGATAAGTATATTTAGGTGGACTGTGCACAATTATTAAAATGTATACAAATCATAATACCTGTTCTGCACTTCTTCTGGAGAGAAGGTATGTACAAGCCCAGGCATTCCTCAGTCTGTGAAGTTTAAGGTTTATTTTTCCTCCTGCCTTTTCCCTGTCTTCAGCAATTCTGTTATCTTTATGTATATCCAGCTTCTCACCAGAAACAGCTGCTCTGCACTGCCCCAAGGAGCTATACTTTGCTTTTAGTGGAACTGGTAACGAAGCCATTGCTTTATTCTGTCTCCTGCAGTTCTAAAACAGAATAGCAATTGAAACATGCTACAGGAAGTTTTATGCAAGCCTAAGAAATGCCTTATGGACAAGAGTATTGTGCTGGTATTTCTTCATTTGGCTTTACTGTCATGAAATTTTCCAAGTAGCTGCAGGTGTATAGGCTCAGGATGTACAGGATCTATCACAGAGACTGTAACAAGACTTAACTGAGACACAGACTGCCAGATCCATGCTTGTAATTTAGGCTTTAAGGGAAACATTGAGTTTTTGGGAGTGGCCTTCATACTGGTCTCTTACCCTCCTCATGTGTACAGAAATGTCAACGCTACCTGAATTTTCTTGAAGTGAAATTCCAGGATACTGGGGTGGGGAGGTGAAAGGGATGTTAGTTTCTTTTGGTAACAGGTTCCATGAGGCAAATTGCTTTTTTTTCGCAATGAATAGTATTCCTTTAAATAAAAAGTCCTCTGAGTTCTCAGACCACCTATTTAACATTTTTATATGTCTTAATATTTGCCTAATAATTAGCCTGTTGTGACAGGAAGTCCCAACTCCCAAGTATGCTGGCACGGTTTCAGTTATTTCTCCGTTGGCTATTACATAAATGGGGCAGAGAGAGAAGCATTGAAGCACTCTGTAAACTCTGAGTGACATGGTAGAAATCAATGTGAGTGAATAAAAACCTGTTATCCAACTTGTGGAAACATGAATCAGCTCAATGGGACTTGAAAGAGGATTTGCTGCTGTTGGACTGTTGCCGTTTGCAGTGGGCACTTGTGCATACTGTCCAGGCTATGTGTGGTTCAGGAGGCAGTGGTGCTAGAACCCAGAATTTTTTTTCAGTCATGCATGGGTCTGTGGTGTTAGCATCTTAGAAATAAGTTTACATATATGTTCTGCTCATAACTGCATCAGTGATTTGGAGCCATATCTGGTGCTTTGCTCATACTTGGAAGTAGAAACATAAGTTTTAGAGATTAGTTCAACGTGCCTCAAACCCCAAAAATTTCTTTACAAAACCAGAAAAACCCAGCACTTGAGTATGAAATATTAATGCTGTGACCTTAGTACGAGAATACAGAAAAAGAAGCAATTAGCGCATTTGCTGATGTAGAAGAAACATAGCAGTATCAATAGATAAATAACTTCTTACAAGCAGTTAGTCCTAATAAATTCATTGGTCTGTTAGCCTTTCCCCTTCAGATGTTTCCTGTCTTTCGAGTGTGAAGGGTTTCCTCTTGCAGGAGAGGCACAGGGCTGTCTGTTTCTATGTCATATAAACAATTCCTTTTGTTCTTCAGGAAAGTGCAATAATACAAACTCTACTGATTAGTTTTAAATTGACATAAGGTTTCCATAGCAAGACAAAAATGTATGTGTTTTCTTGGATTCAGTCCCAAGCATCTTTTCTTCTGAACTGGTTTAGACCAGAGAGACAGGATGTTTCACAGAGAAAAAACCATGTGATTAAATAACATGAACAAACATAGAGTATATTATTAACAAAACACCACTGCATTTCATGTTGGGTTTTCTGGCTGGTGACCCGTGGAGCTGACTCAAAAAGAAAACAGACGAAGGTTCAGTCTGTTCTAACATAACTAATTATTGCAAAGGATTTATCTGAAGCCATCTTTCCTGTATGGTGGTCTTAAAAAGCTGTTCACACTGGTCCTGACAGTGGTATAAATACACCATAGTGAGACTGTGCTAGGAATGTGTCCTGAGAGAATGTTAGAGCATCTGCTGCAGAGGGGTTTTATCTTGATTGAGCATTCTGTACGTGTCTTGCAGTTGGGCTCCCTGTTAACCTCCAGGCTCCTCATGCTGTCAACAATATCTTAAATTCTCTCTTGTGTTCTGACTCACAGGTCTGTCAGAGCCATCCTGTCTGTCCTACGTTGTGGCCTCGTCCACTTTCAGGATGTGACTGGCTGAATCCTCCACCTCCTGATCAGCAGCTGTCTAGGCCATGATCTGTGTGGGCAGACTTTGAGTCACCCTGTTTTGTGGCGAAGACATGTGTAGTTGAGACATGAGGTGAAGGGTGTATTGTGTTTGTAGACTTGTGGAGCACTTGACTAGCAGCTGCCAAGAAATTTTGATCATAAGCAAGTAGTGAGGTGAAGTTGTGTTGACTGATCATGTCTTCCCTTACAGAGAAGAATTGGAAAGAAATGAACCCTTTTTCAGTTGTTGATAGTGTTGGGAGATTCTGCTCCTGGGCTTGTAGCTAGAGTTCTGGAGCTGTACTCAAGCTGTACTACAGAGCTCTACGAGAGAGCGGTTTAATTTCTCTTTAGTGTTCCAGGCTCATTATACTTAATGTGCATTTTAGCCAGGAGGGAAAGGAGTGTTTGGTGCTGTGGAAGCAGTAGGTGTCAGATCCGTGCCAGGCAGTGCGCTGCTGTTGAAGATTACAGCTTTTCCTGTGCTGCTCATAGCATCACTCAGGAACTGTGTCCTCCCTCACAGAGATTCCAACTGCCTTCCCGTCCCATCACCACTGTTAGTCAGCAGATGCACTCCAATCTTCCAGATCATAAAGAGGATATCTAGAGGATACTGTTGCTAATGCTCTTCCTCGCTCTTCTTTGTTAACTAATTCTTCGTTGTTAATGCTTGTCCTGGTTTACCCCCAGCAGAGCCAAGAACCAGCAGCCACTCACTCACTCCCCCACCAACGGGATGGGGGAGCGAATTAGAAGGGTAAAAGCTACAAAAACTCATGGGTTGAGATAAAGACAGTTTAATAGAGAAAGCAAAAGCTGCACACACAAGCAAAGCAAAACAAGGAATTAATTCACTGCTTCCCACAGACAGTAGGTGTTCAGCATCTCCAGGAGAGCAGGGCACATCACGCGTAACGGTTCCTTGGGAAGACAAACACCATCACTCCAGATGTCCCCCCTTCCTCCTTCTTCCTCCCACCTTATATACTGAGCATGATGTCCTATGGTATGGAATATCCCTTGGGTCAGTTTGGGTCACCTGTCCCAGCTGTGTCTCCTCCCAATCTCCCATGCATCCCCAACTCCCTTGCCAGTGTGGCAGTATGGAAAGCAGCAAAGGCCTTGGCTCTGTGTGAGCTCTGCTCAGCAATAACAAAAACATCTCTGCATTATCAACTCTGTGTTCTGCACAAAACCCAAACATAGCCTCATACTAGCCTCTGTGAAGAAAGTGAACTCTACTTCAGCTCAAACCAGCACATGCTGAAACTGAGGTGTTCCTGAGATGGCCTGGGTTGCTTTGAATGCAAGAAGAGGTACTGTAGAGCAGCACGTATTGGAGCTCCAAGGGGAGGACCTGGGGTGCCTGCCCAGGAGCAGGGAGTGCAGTGAGTCACGAGCTGCAGAACCGGGAGGACAGGGGCATCAGCGTTCTTGCTGCTTGAATCACTCTTAGCCAGCAGCAGGTCAGCTGGTGCTGCAGTCTGAAGTGAAAGCTTATACCTCCCCAGCCAGCACAGGGTTCCAAAAAAAGTGACTATCTGTGCTTCATCAACGTCTTGTATTGTCTCGCTGAGAAATAGTATTAAATTGCAGGTAATTGGTAGTGCTCTGGTTTCCTGTGGCTTTCCACCCATTCATTTGTGTTGGGTCAACTCGACTGCTTTATTAGACATGAAAATGCACCTGAAATCTGAAGAGCTTGCAACACGTAAGAAATCCTCCTGTGCTTGTAGCTCTCAAACACCAGAGCTGTGAGGCTGTGTACCAAGCTCCAGTTTAGGCATGCATGTAATAGTGAAATTAAAACTTGGTACTTCTTTCAGGCTCATTTAGAGAAATTGTCCCTAGGTACTGGAACAATTAAAGGATCCTTCAGTGCTTGTGTTCTTCGAAAAAGGCAAATAGGTTGGAATCCTGTAGCAGTCAAGATGAAATCATGGTACCAGTGAAGTCAGCTGGCTTAGAAATTTTTTCATGTGTCCTTAGTATGAAAATGCATTGATGTTTCATAACAAAATGGCAAACAATGTACCGTGACCTGTTTTCTTACCCTGGGACAAGATTATATTTGACAGGTATCAGAGTATTTGCTTAAACAAACCCAGTAAAAGTTATGTTAAGCCTTTTGGAATGTTTAGTCACCCACTTCTCTGTGATTTGCATGATAAAATCTCAAAGAATGGAATAGAAGCACTTTTCATATGTAAAGCAGCAATCATCAAGTTCTTCCAGAATGTTCTATCTTTAAACTGAAATGTTCTGCAGATTTTTCTGTAAGTTAGGTGGAGTAAAAAGGCAAATTTACCATCTTAAATGCCATTTTCTGTTTGCATCCAAACTAGATTAAGATATAACTGTATTTTCTTAATCCAAACATTTTGAAATTAAAATTGCTTTTACTTGGAGTTCTGTCAGTATTCATGTCACAGTATTTTATTTACTAGCAGAGACATTCTAGCCAGAGACCGTAAGTAACATTTTTTTTGTCTCTCCATCTCTCAAGACCTCCCAATTTCTTAATGACTCCTGAACTTAATCCTGTTTTTCAATGAAGTTTTCCAAGGTGTAGACTTAGGGGTAATTTAGCTATTCCCTAGCTATTATCTCAAAATACTTGAGAGATTTATCTTGTCCCAGTGCTCTGCTGCGCTGGTATTGAACCTTATCTTACAGCTCAGCATCCTTTGTCTATGAAGAGAATTCTGCCACTTTTGTCTTAGGTGCTCTGAGTGGCTTTGGAGGCCTTTGGTGAAAATGTTGATGCCTGTGGCTTCCTGGAAAACTGAGCGGTTTGGCAAGGGTGTGATGGATGGGCTTCCAGCTGCTTGCTCTTGGAATGCCCTCTCTCCTTGTGCAAAAAGGGAGTTTCTTTTCTCACTTTTGGATAGGTATTGAGCTTTTAGTCCTGGATTGCCCTGTTTGTACTTCTAGAGATTAACTTTCTCTTTGACCTATGGAGCTTACTTATTTTTCAAATGCAGAACTGAGGTGTTGGCAATCAGCCCTTCAGACATCTCATAAGGGTGGCTGATTCACTAATATCCCACCTTTGGCATTATTTAAATATCAGACTGAGTTGTTTGTTTTAAGATATGATATTCATCATCTTGCAGTCCAGAGCCGAAATAACTGTAAGAAATATCTACCTTTTCTGTATTACTGTTGACAGATTTTACCCTATGAATGTAGTAACGGACAATCTGATTATTACAGATGTTTTCATAGATTGATGCATTTATTTTTATACTAATGTACTTAAACACTTCTGATTGTCTGCTGGAAAGTGGGGAGTTGTTTTGGTTTGGTTTTGCTTTTTTTCCCACTACCTCTTACTTCTGTTATCTGTTTCCCAAGCTGGGAAACAAATAGTTGCTGCTATTTTTAGCTCCTTTCTGGCTTTCATTAGTCTTGAATTTACAAGAATGTCATTATGACACGTGAGACAATTTCTAATTGAACTCGCCTCTTTTGAACTGTCGGATTTATAGGCTCTGACCTAGAAAAGACACATTTTAAATATAATTGGTGATTGCTAGAGATGCACCTTTTTCTGACGCAGGTGTAGTCAGCAGCTCAAGGTTTGGCTAAAGCCTACTTTGTTTCTTGTTTTTCAGTAATATCCGGTCAGACTTTGCATGGCATGAGGCAGAAACAGGATTTTCTAGCATGGTGAATATTTGCAGAGTCAACAGGCTGATGATTTCTAAAATCCAAGAATTCACGAGACACTGCATGCAAAATAAAAGCAAAAGGGGGGTCAGTAATCTGACGAGTAAATTCTGTTTCAGCTCTACATGTTTTAGAGGTGGCTTCAGGGAGGAGTTTGGGAAAGGTGCATTGTGAAATGCCTTAATGGGAGCTCTCATGAGGATCGACAGGAGCACTACTGGGGGAAGGTTCACAAATGGAGTTTGAAGGAACTGTTTAAAATTATAATATGGGTAGGGATTTAATGATGGTGTTCAGGTGAAGACTTTGAATAGGGATCATGTAGCAGAGGATATTTTTCCGTTTGACACTCCATATTTGGCTTCAATTGTGATCTCTTTTCTCTTTTGTTACTTTGCTAGATGTAGACTTTTCAAGCTTCTTTTGGCTTTTTTTCTTCCAGAGCTGAACCTAGACCAGAAGTGCCTCTTTTGCCAGTTTTTAGTTTGCTGTTTTTCCAGACCATTTTCATTGAATGGTTCCAGGAAAAGCTAGAAAAGACCTTGCAAGGCCACAGAGTTCCTCTATGTCATCTCCTTGGCCCAAGACAGGATCTAATGATCCTAATATCCTCTCAAGCATTGTGGCAGATGATGTTCAAATTCTCCAGTCAGACACACTCTCCTATCTTCCTAAGCAATTTAAAATTCTTTTTAATAGAGTTTTTTGTCCTCTAACTTATAAATGATAAATCGAATAAATAAATAATCTAACATGATTTCATTAATTGTACTGGAGCACACAGGTTTTGACATGGGCAGTGGAAGGAAAGCAGGGACACCTCCTTGCACCAGACCAGGCTGCCCAAGGCTTTATCCCACCTGGCTTTGAACACTGCCAGGGTTGAGGCATCCACAACCTCTCTGTGCAACCTGTGCCAGTGTCTCACCACCCTCACAGGAAAAAGCTTCTTCCTAATAATTAATCTAAATTTCCTCTCTTTCAATTTATACCCATTACAAAGACAGCTATCTCGGACTCAGTGATCTCAGTGGCCTTTCCCAGCCTAATGATTCGGTGAATAATGCCTTAAAAAACCACATGGAGAAAGTAAATTTCCTGATATTTTTTAAAATTAAGTCCCAAAGACACCACAGTGAATGCCAGTTATTTTATCCAAACTCTGAGTATCTGTCCATTTAGTACTTTGTCTTGCAGTGTAGCCTACTGGGATCAGTATAATCCAGAAATAGGAGTCTGGGAAAGCCACTCTGTCTAGAAAGTGCAATTGCCAGGACCTATCCAGAGGAAGAGATGAGCACGTCAGATTTTCTGGTCGTGGATTGGATCAGTAGTGGTGAATTTATGGATGGGCAGAAGCAGGCACTCTGATGTACAGTCCTGGGCAAGAACTGTTTAGAATGGGATTGTTTGTCAAATGCATTTATTCAGAGCCAGGCCCTTCCTACACAGTAGCAGATCTATTAGAAATATGGATTTCTCTGGTAACCACATGTTCCTTGATTTCTTTGAATGCTATGATACAAGTAGTTTCTTGTATCAGGTGCCTGCAGTACATTGCTTCTGCAGCAGAAGTCATTACTTTCTCATTAAGTCTAAAAAATTGGTCACAAAGTCCATCAAGTTGTACCTGCCTACAGGCCATTCGTTCATTTTCATTGCAACTGAAACTCTCTATGCTATGGTCTGGTGATGCACAAGAACTACATCCACAAGCCTCCAGTCAGACCCGCTCTGCTCCAGGATGATCAGTAGGTGCCACTTTAATGACACCTTTTCCACTTGCTTCTCGGCTAAAGGTGAGCAATAGTATAATAGTTCAGTGATGCAGCAGATGTTTTGAAGTTCTTATCTGCAAGATTGCCTTCTTACCTAAATTAGGCAGAATATGGAATTTCAGAAATGCCAAAAGAAATGTCTGAGCTTAGTTTGAGTTGGCTAAGAAAGTTTTGGGATTAAATCACGTAGAGGAGGCCTCTCATCGTTCTGGCTTTTGGTCTTTTATTTGTCTCGTGCCTGTTCTGTCCCTAAAACACTAGTGCAAGGAGCACATCAGGGGAGAAACTGCAACTGGATGATGCACTTGGTTTGCTGTAGAGGAGTCATTTACCTCTGTGTTGCTTACTTGCCTCCTGTCATCTGATTCACCATGACCTGCAAGGGGACATTTCTCTTCCGCAGCCAAGGCATTCAGGTGGAGTTAATTGAGCAATTAGATTATCAGGTGATGGAAATAAAAAAATCTTATCCATGCAGTGGGTGTATTTAGCAATCTGACTCCTTTCAGTTTATGACAATATTCTGTAATGTGTGCATTGCTACATAGGTGCATTCTCCACACACAAAAAAACCCCAGAGGTAGGCAGCTGTTCTTACTTATGCTTTAGTGGACATGATGTTCATGACTTCTGGCAACTGACCACAGGAGAAGGTGACAGTTGGAGTTTCTGAGGATCCACTGTGATTGTGGACAGCCCATTTAATAGAACCTCCCTTCTCAGCTTCTGCTTTCTGAGTAGTCTCCTGTCAGGAGTTTGTAGCAGTTGCTGAGCTAACAAATATTAAAATCCCTTTCTTTCCAGTTGGGTGCATTTCACCTGTGAGTATCCATGAAGGAGTGAGCAAAGCTAGACAGTGTCCAAGTGCTGGTGGGTTTATACAAATTGCAAAGGGAAGCAAGTTCCATTTTGGTGAAGAATAACAAAGATGATGATTGTCTGACTCAAGATCCAGTTCGTATGACAAGTAGAGGCAATCTAAGATGCATCTCTTTTCTGAGAACATCATAAAGATGTGACATTTGTCTATGCTAGCTGTCCAATTTGGCAATTCTGGCAGTGTTATATGTAATAAAAGCACATCAGAATTCTAGCTCCTTCTCCTTCTTCCTGTACAGAACTGCTAGTACACAGATTGTTATTTTAGCTGTGAAATTGGTAATGGTAAAAAACACACCTGTCCACTGCAATGCTGTTATTAAACAGGTAGATGACAGAGCATTAGAAATGCTGTTGTGACAGAAAGTCTCTTTTGGCTTGGTAGAAAGGTTTGATTTTAAACCTAAGAGGATGTTGGAAAAGGCCATGAACATTGACTCTGCAAGTTAAAATAGGGATCTTCCCTTTTATTGGCAGTACAGAAGGTCTTAAAAGCTCTTCAGGCTTCATGGTTACTATGATCCATGGAAAGGAAAGGGTATGGCCTGGCTGAGGTTCGTGGACTAGATTTGGTTGGAGCATTTCTCCTTAGGTAAGAGGATAGCTTGAGAAGCTGTGCAAAGGTTGCAGGAAGACACTTTTATCAAATAGGTTTATCTCCGCAACAACTTGTCCAGAAACAAAATAGTGACAAAAATCTACTTTATTTTGTATAAATATCTTAATTTTCATCTCTGTCCCTTATGGTTGTTCTTCAGCTGTGAAATCTGATCTCTGGAACACACAGTGAAGACATTAATTCGATACTTGAATTTTAAATGAGCCTATATTCTAGTATCTTAGGATGTCTCCTTTATTTTTGATCCAAATGTTCTCCCAGTTTTATTATTTCCATGTAGCCTGATCACTTAAACAAGTCTCCTGGTGCACTTGAATTTTTAATTTTAAAAAAAACAGGCAGGAAGTATTTGTCACTTGTGCATGGGAATGTTGTCAGCATGTTGGCCAATCCAAAAACGAGAGCCAGGAGAATATGGTTTGTTTGAAGAAATTGATTTGTGGTTATCATGTCCTTCTCTCTGACCGTAAGACTTCAGAAGGAGATTTTTTTTTTGGTCTTTGAGAGATGGTAAATTGGCTTAGTGTGGAATGGATGTGGTCTAGCTCTGTCCCTACTGTCTTTGAGAAGGTGTTGTTCAGATAGGTTCTTGTCCTTACAGCTGCAAAGGACCATTAGTCTCATGGACTGAACTCTCATAGAACAAAATCACTAATGCAGGATTTCACAGAAGGATGCGTGTCTACCGCTTCTGTCAGTGGCTTATCGCAACGGTTGATCTCATCTGACTCTGAAAAACATGTAGTTTACTTGCAGTTTGTTGAGCTTTGATTTTCAGCTCTTGGTTGAACCAACTGCTTTAGAAGCCCTTGCTCTGTGTCTTATTCAGGAATTCAACAGATAGAATTCTTTAATTATATTGTTGTCAAATGTTTTCCAGCTCTTAAATAATTTCTGCCACCCTGGGTTTTTCAATGCTATCTCTTAAGCTGTGAACCACAGAGGTAGACTTGAACTCCAGTACCTTTTTCATCTGTTCCAGGCCTAGAAGGGAAAATAGTCCCTGCTGGTTAAGACATTCCAGGGCTGTGGTCAGACCCCTTCCTGGAGTTCTTGGGGAACACCTTTGTGTGGCTCAGCCTCAGAAGAGAGGAACCAGTGACTCACTGATTCCTACATGTTCAATCTTCAGTCAAAAAATTGACCTAGAAGTTGCATTTAACTTTCATGTAGAATCAAACCCATGGATTTGTGGCAAGCTCTGCTAGTCCTACACCCAACGAGATGATCAAATTACTGAGAAACTGAGTAACTCTGCAGTGTACCTGCAGAAATCACTTATTTCTCATGGGAAAGGAACAAAAAGAGTAGCGAAGTGAAAGTAACAGCAAGCTTGTTTTTATTCTAACAGGCAGGAGATGAAGTAGATTATGTTGTGGTCTGACCTCCAATTTTGTATAAAAAGGTCGTGGCCCTTGTTGGCCAGATCAGGTAACGTATCAGTGTACCAGGCTCAATGCAGAAATGCCATCCAAACAGTATACAGAGAACCTTTGCATACTGAGTATTTGCCATAGCAGACAGTTAATCTGGGTTACTGTTTGCTACTTGTTATATTTCTCTTGCTCAAGAGCATTAGCAAATGTTTGTTTAACAGAATGTTCCCTTCCTCTCCTTTTTTTCTTTTTATTTTTTTTGCTTTCTCCTAAGAGAATGCAGGCTAAACCCAGAGCAGCTCCAAGCTGGAAACATCATGTTGGAGTCTCGTCAGAGTTTTGTTACTGCTGATGGGGAAAGATCAGAAAACCATGGTAAGCCAAACAAGGAAAGGGCCTTTAACTAAAGGGTAAGAAATCAGAAGAGAGGAGATACATACAGCACTCTGACTCACCTGAAAACACTCAACAAATTGAATGCCTAGGTGAATAGTTTATTTAGACCAGTAGAAGGAAAAAGCAGGTTTGTGAATAGCAGCAACCAAGTGTCCACTAATAGCCCCTTCTGGAAAAAACACGGCTATCTGATCCAGTATGACTGCCTTTCTGTTGTTTAGTAGGAGACTGTGTTTGAAGGATCTCAAGGAAAGATCTCCAAAGCCCCCAATGATTGTCCCACAGGCATTGCTTTCCAGTAGACTGATTCATCAATTTTCTTCAAATACTATTCATACACTGCATTGGAAGTGTGGCACATGCTACAAGACCCTATCGTTCCTCTCTGTACGTAGGATGCCAAGCAAGTGGGAGCTGCCAGTGCTGATTGACACTTGAAAGTGGCAGAAATCCTGGTTGCTGCTGATGAAAGGAGAGTGGGAGATGACAGGCTAGCAAATGACTTGTATCATATAAATGTTCATTTCTGACATGGTGGGTGCTGGAATGCCACTGGCAGAGATGGACATTTAGGAGGTAAACTAAATTATAAGATCCTAAAGCTCCCTGTCCCTTTGCCCATGCTCCAGGAAAAGGTAAGTTGTACTCATCATCCAGCAAATGTTCTTAAATTTAGTTCCCACAGGAGAATTGGCTGAGCTATATACACTTGTAAAGTCAGGTTGCCCAGCCCCTGCTTGTTTCTGCGCTCTGCAGAATTCTAATCATGGCTGTATTCTGGTGCTTTTGAGGGTTGCTTTGGTGTTTTAGGCAGAGGCCCTGAAAGAGACTGCCAAGCTCTGACAGGAGCCTAGGGATGTCCTGTTACTTCATCTCTGTCCTTTTCTCTGCCCTCAGTGGATGCAAGGGGCAAGGAAGGCTCTCTGGCTTTGGGGCCATCCAGGAATGTTAAAGAACCTGTGACTGTTTACACCAAGTGGCTATACTGCCCCCCAACATCCATCCATCTCCATATGGTAACTGATTGTTTGGCGTGGTATGTAGACATCCCACTAGCCTCTGCCTTGTAGTTAGACATTTTCAGGCAGAAAGGGGATGACAGCCCCTGCCTCTCCTGTCTGACAGGCACTCTGTATGGATGGAAGAGGTTAAATTAAAAACAGAAGTGGACTTCCTGGTTTTTCTTGATAACTGGTCTAAAGGAGAGAAGTCTGTGCACTGCAATTCACATCAAGGGCTATTGCAGCTCATCCTGTCATGCAATACAGATACAGTCTCAGCAGAAAATTGAACGCTGCGCTGAGTCGGAAACACAGAGCAATGCTGGGTTTTGAAGAAAGTAATTAGCCCCAGGGACCCAGTGGTTTCTCATTTCCCCTGTGGCAAACACAGGGAACGGGGACAGTACTTCCCCTCGGCTTCCAAAGTCAATTTAGATGAGGTACAGAACCAATTGATAAACCAAAGTTTTAAAAAATGCTTAGCAAGAGGCAAGCACACCTCCAGTCTTCCTGCAGTGTCCACCATGTACCATTCAGTGCCATGCTGCTTTTCTTTTGTGAGCTCTAAGTAACCCTTGCACACCTGACCACCTCTTGCTGTCAGCCCTTGGTACAGTCCTGGCCTGGGACCCTTCCTTGTGCTGCCCTGCACTTGTCAAGTGAAGCAGTGATTTGAGGTTTCCCAGAACTTGCTGATAACATGAATTCTGCTTTCCTTCTCTAGTAAAAGATCAGAATTGTTACTGAATCACAGAAATACCTGGTAGGCAAGAAAATTTTCCTAAAGACAGGGCTTACCGGCTGAAAGCTCAGCTTGCAATTAATATGAGAATCAAGGAATTCAGTTGCTCAGGTAACATAGCAGTGAATGAGTGTAGTCTCTCTGAGAGTCGTATGCTCTGGCTTTAAATGAGAATTGAGTTCAGTGCTGAAATATATGTAGCCTGTGCCTGCTGTGGGTGACTGTAAGTTCCTGCATCCAGGATTCTTGCTCCTGCTTTCCTGACATACTAGTTGTCACCTCTCAATGGTTTGTCACATCCAGAATAAAACCTGCAGGCCTTTGGGGCATAATCATGTCCTTGTCGCTTGTGAAATGTATAGTCAGTCAGTTTTAGGCATTGCAGTGAAATGATGCACTGTATTTCAGTGAGTTTGCCACCCTGTTTTGGGTGTTCTTGCACCCAACAGCAACACTTAGCCCCAATATCTTGCATGCCTGCAATGAACAGTTCTGTTCAGCTTTTTTCCAGAAGTTCTGGCTAATGTAGCCTAGCCTAGCTGTTGCCTCAGAGGAGAGTTTTTCCTCAGCCTTCTTTCATTCAGTTGATGGAAAAATGAAACATGATTAAAATCCTCTCCTGAAGTATCATTATTTCCCGGATTCTGTAGCGTAAAGGGTTGGTCGTAGGAGCTTGGGTAGGAAGTAAATGCAGATCTCATCATTTGGACTCTTTAAACTGTTGGTAGGAGTGTGGCCTTCTGATTCCAAGCACAGTCTCCTACAGGAGATTCTCTAAGTGCCCTCTAGTGACTGATTGTTTGAGCTGTGTTGGGTTTTGGTTGTCGGTGAGAGACCAGCCATCGAAGGGGTTGTTTTTCGGGTGAGGGCAGGAGCTAGAAAATTGTCCTCGTATTATTTTGAGGGCAGCCCTAGTTTGTCCTGCAGAAGCAAAGAGAAATGCTTGTTGGGCAGTGACCGCACAAGGCTCAGGAAAGCAAACAACTGAATGAATACACACTGCTGTATTGTGGAGATAGCACATCTGAACTGAAACACGAGTCAAATCAAGTGCAAAACAATGGAAGAAAAACTATTGGGCTGTCACTGCACAACACTTGAATTTTCCTGAATATTAAAAATTCATGGTCTTCTACAGTAGTTTACTGTGTTGAATTTATTTTCTCAGTGAATTGATCACTCAATTTTCATGCAAATAGATCAGTATTGTTAACATTATTTTGCATTCTGCAGCAAAATGCTGGCGTTTGTTTCTGGTGGTGCTTTGGATGTGGGTTTTTTGGTTGTGTTTTTCCTTCTTCTAAGTAAAAATTCAAGGGCCCTTTTCAATGTTTAATTGCATCCATTAATACTGCCGGTGTAGAACTTTGTTTCAGGAACTGATTTATCTGAACTATTAAAGTCATATGACAATATGCTGAGAGCCAGATATGGAGGTGTTGTACAGACTGGCATATATAAGATTTCTTGATGTTCTTACTTTGTATTAGCCGCCCACCAGCTTCCTTACGCCTACTCAGTTGGCATGTAAGGGTTGCTAGGGAGGTGTAATTTACGTGGTAAGCTCATCTTACCATGTAAGCATTAAGAACATATAATTGAAATGCACCTCACCTTGTTTGAACTTGCTTCTTTTTTTCCTGTCTTACTCTGTGTTTGCGCTGTGTTCAGTACCACAGGCCATAGACCTTATTGACATGTCTGGGCATTTACAGAAATATAAATTTACTTCTTCTTCAACTGATATAATGGATGTTGTGGAAAGCAGTTTCATTTGGATTTAACAATGGAGCAAAAGCTCTTGTCTACCTGGAATAAACATACAGGAAGAGTTCAAGGGAAGAAGGCAAACTGGAGTCGGCTGTGGAAATGATCTGGAAAAGTGGACTGTGGAAGGAGCAAGTACAAGTGGGATTTAGAGAGCATGTCAGCCTGTATGATGAACACCAGTATTCAGCTACATAACTCTAGTAGTAACCAGCAATAGGACACAAGGTAATGGAATGAAGCTGAGCCACGGGCGGTTCAGATTGGACATTAGGAAAAGGTTCTTCACTGAGAGGATGGTCGATCACCAGAAGATCTCTACTGGCATAGTCTTTCTTTGATGACTGCTTGTATCTGCAGGCTACCTCTGTTCTGCAGGAAATGGAGGATAGCTTGCAGAGTGTGTGTGCAGGTCCCTCCACAGACATAAAAATTTGGTAACTCTTAGGCCTCTCACTCCTTGGGTCACTGAATGTACATTAATCTTTGCTTCAGCATTCATGTGGCCTTTGGGTGTCCTGAAGCAGCAGCCCCCAAGCACCAAACAACTTTCCCAGGGAGCCTGTTTAGTACAGACTTTGTATCTACCCCCACATAAATCAAGTCATGTTTGGAAAAGAAGCTGCCAGTTCCAGGCGGATCACCGAATGACATCGTGGATCCACTCAACCAGTCTGCAATGTAACGTTACGTTAAATGTAACATTTAAAGGTGTTTTAAAATCATTTTAAGACAAAACAAGAAAAAGTAATGCCATACATCGCACAGCTGAAGCTGCATTTGTCGAGAGGGAGAATGGCATACTCTCTGTTGAGTCTTGCACAGAATTTCACTTGACTGGAGCTAATGTTTACTTGTGCAAAAGGGATTATGAGGATAGGTAAGAGAGGTTTCCAAGAATTGGAGGAATGGCCTGATCTGAGCGAGGCAAATAATGAGGCCTGCTGGCAGATGAAACAGTCAAGCTGTAAATGAGCAGAGATGAATACACTGTCAGAAGCTGCTTTGTGGAAAGACTTAACAAGTGTTCAGTGAATACAAAACATTTTGTACTCAGAGAAGATAGGAGGGGGCAGCACAGATTCATAGCATTAGGTATTTATCACCAAAACCTGCTCTCTTGAGCACTGTTGGGTTAAATTAGTACAAAGTAAATGAATAACTTTACATTTCAACAGTAATTTATGTGCAAGCTCACGGAGGAGAGGAGATTTGTGGTTTCTGTTTTGTCTAAAGTCCAAAGGATGCTAATAGATGAATGCACAGTGGGAATTGCTTTCGTTCTCTCCATTGTTGTTACCTAGGGAAGGACTAGAGTTACTTGTCCTACTGTCCCCAAGAGAACAAACTGTGCTAAATGGCATAAGAGTGAATCCTTGTAAGTTTTGAGGAGACAATTTTGTTCATTCCACGGTCAATTAAATAAGAGTTTAATGTCTCAAATATGTTTACAAGGAAAAATCATTGTATACAATGGCTGCCTGCCAGCATTAATAATATAGCCCACTTTTCATGCCCAGGTGGAACAAAAAGTCATCCTTGATGACAAGGATTGGGACTCTTAAATGCTGTGTTCATTTTCCCGGAGTTGAGTGGTGGTTGGACCAAGGCGGGCGGGAGCATGGGCTGTTGAGCTGTGTTCTCGCTTGTGGTCACTGAAGGGATAGCTGACACTGGGGCTTGAGCAAAGAAGTCAGTTAACAATTGTGAGTGGTGTGACAGCCATAGTCACAGACACTGGAAAGAGCAGTAGCGATGGTTTTAATTGATTCGTTATCAATGTGGCTTCTAAACTCAGTTTGTTCTCTCAATAGGCAGAAATGGGGCAGTGACTGCTGTATAGTGGATGAGATCTTTTGGCAGGAGCAAACACACCATCCTGCTGTGGCAACAGCCATCTGGCATCAGCACTGAGAAGTGGCATGTGGCAAGGCTGGGTTGATGTAGACTCCAGAAGTTCCATATCTGAGGAAACAAAAGGAAGAGTTCAACACAGTGAGGTGAGGAACATCTCTGTACCGAAATAGCCTCAAATCTGCCAGGAGGACTGGGGTTAGAATGTATGGCAAATGAGGAACCTGGGGCATCTTCAACAGAAGCCTTCAACAGTGTTCGGCATGGCAGCAAAAGGACATGTGTTGTTTGGGGCATTTTGACAGGGGAGAAGATGATGAAAATGTGAACTGTATCAAATAGTTGACAACAGTGCCGGTGTTTGACAAGTTTCTTGCTCAGTTTTACCAGGTTTGGCAGAACCAGGCTCTAAAGGCCTATCAAAAATTACCTCTGCACCAGCGAAAAGTCTTAAAATCCATTTCCCCCATGATTACAGCGCCAATATGGGATAAGCTTGTGGAAATGAGGGTAATGCAGCACGCACCTCTCTGGGAGGAGTTAGGGACGAGGCAGTGGGACGGGGAGTACTTTGACTTGAAGAGGGGGTGGTTGACTTCTCCAATCCTACTGCCTCCCGTCTCAGCCCCCGGGGCTCCTCCGGGCAGGGCATGTGGCGGCGGCCCCAGGCGCCGCCCGCG
>NW_008654115.1:114644-122829 GCF_000695815.1 Acanthisitta chloris | reverse complement strand
TGGCTGAGGTTAAACCACGACAATGGGCAGCATGTCCTCAGCAGAAGGTAGTGGAGGGCCCATACTCCTCCTCCCACCACCGCTCAGTGATGGGCACCAAGGACGTGTGACCACCTCCAGGTCTTTGAAGATCTCCAGATCATCTTTAACTCTACAATTCTTTTCCCATGGCTGCACAGGTTTTGTAGTATTTTCTGTACATCTGCCTTAAAAGATTTCAAAAATAAACCTAAATTTAGCTGTGCAAATGCAAACTCTGTTGTTGTTGAGGCTTTTTGAGATGTTTATCAGAGATATGACTCATCAGGTCTTGACTTGGGCTAACAATCTCTAGCAATGCATTCCACAAGCAGATAGATGAAGCAGGTCCCTGTTTGTTCCCCGCTTACTCCTGACCACAGCAGTGATGGGGACATGGGACAGACCTGCTGATACAAGAAACACTTCCTCTGAAGTGGCCAAGGCAGCCAGGTACAGCCTTACAAGTCTTCTCACCCCTTGGCAATGGGACAGACTGCCCAGAGCAGACAACGATGCTGTGTTTGACAACTGTGTGGCCACCAGCTGCACCTCTGTCCCCCACATGGCTGCAGTGAGAGGTTAGGGAGCCTCATGGCCTGAGCTCTCTGCTGGGAAGGCTGGAAAAATGAGCTGAGACATTGATTTTCGCTGTGGACAGAGTAACACATCACTTTGCTTATGCATATTGATATGCATATTGATTTCATTCACTTGGGCAATATCTCTGCCATGACACAGGAAATAGATTCTTGTTCTTCTTTTTATGATTTGGACAGAAGAATTAGTTTTTATGACAAATACATAGAAAAATTAAGATGTGCATACAAGAGTCATTAGGGGCAGGGATGAACTCCATTTGCCTCTAACTGAGAATCTATATGACTCCTCAGTTTGCAATCATCCCATCCCCTGGCTTCTGGGAAGCCTTCCACATTACAAATAAGGCTGTCTTCCTAAAGTTTGCACGAATTTGCAGCTTGAATGAAGATTTCTTACAAGAAAACCCTAAATTCCAGTTCTTTCCTTTTATTCCTCCCATTTTAGTCAGAAGGATGAAGCAACCTGTGACTGAATAACCAGGTACAGTCAGAACACTCAAGTCATAGAAGTATGGAATCATTAAGGTTGGAAATTACCTCTAAGATCATCAAGTTCAACCATCAATATGGGGAAAATAAAGGGAAATCCAGAGCAGCTAATCAAAGGAAAGATTTAAGGACAATCCAAACCCAAGCCAGGTTGAAACATGATGAGGAATATTTAACATGCTGGAATGGTTTGGGAATGAGAAGAGGGGACAGCACTGATAGCTACAAGGGCTTCAAGGGGCTGTGCAACCATCTGCAGAGCTCGTCAAGAGCTACCTTGAGGCACACGAGGTGTGAGTGGTGCCAGCATGGTGAGGTGAGTTCATTAGTAGCGACAGATGTACCTCATTGCCAGGAGATTCCCCTGGCAGGTGGTCACACAGCAGCAAGAGCTGCTAATGAGCCAGGGAGGTGTCTGCAGGGGCTGTGGATCTCACCACTCACTCTTGACCCCAGTCCAGCTGTAAATCCAATCCTGCATCCATGTGATTTGGGAGCGGACACCTCCAGCCTGTGGCTTTGTGGAGGCAATGTCAAAGAGTGATGAGCCGAAAGTAAAGGACTCAAAGGATACCCTTAAAGGCTGAGTCCTGCATGGGTAACCTTCAGCCAGGGGGTCACCTTCAGCCAGGGGGTCACCTTCAGCCAGGGGCTGGAGAGCCAAAGTCACAGTGCACAATGCAAAATTCAGGAGCTGACAGAAATGAGCTGCTTTGGATGCTCCCAGGAACAAGGACTGCTTGAAAACATTCCTGATTTTGTCAAGGTGTTTAAACAACTTATATCATAGAATCACAGACTCGTTTGGCTTCATCTCATCCCACCCCTTGTCCTGGGCAGGGACACCTTCCACCAGTCCAGGTTGCTCCAAGCCCCATCCAACCTGGCCTGGAACACTCCCAGGGATGGAGCAGCCACAGCCTCCCTGGGCAACCTGTGCTAGTGCCTCAGCACCCTCACAGGGAGAAATTCCTTCCAAATATCCCATCTAGCCCTGCCCTCTGGCAGTGAGAAGCCATTCCCCCTCGGCCTGGCACTCCATGCTCTTGTAAAATAAACCCTCTACCTCCTTGGCACATGCATACACTGTTTACATCCTCAGACCTGTGAACAATATTGGTCACCTAAAGTTAAATGCCATAACTAATTAAATAAATAAAAGCAACTGCAAAAATTAGCCAAAAATTATTGCCAACAAAATAATTTCTATAGTTGAATATATTCCACCATAGTATTGATCATAAAAAAGATCATTGTCCTTTTTAGAGTAACGAAATAATTTCTCAACTTCTTTTTAAAAATGGACCATTTTTTGTACTTTTTTTTTGTTGTTTCATAATCAGATGAGCTCAACATTTACTGTGCTGCAAAACACCCCCAAACAAATCCCAGTTTCTGGAGCAGAGTTAACATAGTCTGTAAATCAGGAGAGCAAATCAGCCAGAGAAGCAGCAGCAGACTGTGCTCCTGTGGCACTAATCTTCATTTCCCTGTCAATCAGGCACCAACTGGGGAAACTAAGAACCTTTTTTTGGTTTGCATTTTCATGATTAGTCCCTTCCCAGCAGTATGACTGAGGAGCCCAGAGGTCCTCACCTCCTCCTCCAACACACTTTGTGTCTTATGTGGCAGCAGCTTTGGCAAAGTGGCTCTGAGGAGGTGAGCTCTGGGTAGGTTGGGAAGAGAAATGGTTAGATCTGGAGCCTTCACTTATTTCCAATCCACATCAGTGTTAAAGTGTGACAAAACCCTCATAAAAACTCATAAAAGTAGCTCTTTTGGAAGTTTTTGATTAATCTCTTCCTCTCTCACATCAGGAGCTGTATAAGCACAACCTGTATAAATTAATGTCATATCAATTATGTTTTCACTAAAACTTCATTTTCACCTGTTATCTGGGATCAGTTTATTTTAGACAACTTGAATATCAGCCTTAAATCTGAAAGAAAAGACCCACACCCCCACAGGAACATTAATACATGAACATTAATGCACAACTGGAAGGAAAATCAAATTAAACCTATGCAGGAAAGCATTCAGTCTGGTGTATCTATTATCTTTGCATCAACAATATCCTGAGTCACAGGACAGGAAGGTTTACTGGAGTGGACACCGATTGATTAAAGTCTGACACATCTGGAATCACATCTGCAAGAGTCCTCCTAAATCACTCATTCAGGACAGAACTATCAGCTCTCATCTGTGCTACCTGTGGCACAGTCACTGTTTAAAGGTAGCGCTGTTTTAAACACAGTAAAAGTTTATGAAGGTGACAGAGACCTGGAGGGAAGTGGCGGTGGCAGAAGTGTCATCTGCATGGATGACATCTCTCCTGATGCCTCCTCACCCTCTGAGCTGCCAACGACAGTGATGGCAACGTGAGGTGAGTCCTGGAGCTCTGGGAGGGACACCTTAAAGTGCTTTGTTTGTCTTCAACAGCAGGAGTTCAAATCAGTAAAGCTATTTGGATTCATTAAAACCAACTTAAACGAGCCTTGAACATGGGAATTAAATGAAAAGTGAATTCATACTTGAAAGAATCAGAATCCCAGAATGGTTTGGGTTGGAGGGACCTCAAAGCTCATCTCATCCTACTGCCTACCATGGGCAGGGACACCTCCCACTAGCCCAGGTTGCTCCAAGCCATATCCAACCTGGCCTGGAACACTTCCAGCAATGGAGCAGCCACAGCTGCTCTGGGCTGTTTGGAATCCCAGTGATGTGGCAGTGTCAATGTCCCTGGGGAATGACTTTCTACTGAAAAGAAAGAGCTGGAAAACTTCAAAGCCAATATTGCAGTGTTTTTGGTTCGGTGAGGCTTTTCAGGTTTGCAACTCGATTTTTGCAAATCAATTAAGAGAAATGGCAATATTATTCTCTCCATTTCTCCTGCATTCCAAAGGCTTGAGCTGCTGCTACCAAATCCATCACCAAAGAACAGACTGTTGTCCTTTCTGTATTTGCTCAGTGGTAAATCAAGTACAATAATGAAAAAATGCAGAAGAGTGATGGAAGAGCTGCAGAGAGAACAAGTGCTGATCCTCATCCTCCCAGCATTTACCAAGTGAGCAATGTGAGTCACAGAAAATAGGGAAAATCTATGGCACCAGAGATTGAGGAATGATCATGTGCAGAGCCTGATGCTGCAGTGATGGAGAGATGGCTGTGTGACAGAATGGTCACCTTTCAAGGAACTTTCAGCATCACATGTATCCTGCCCAGCAGACTTTGCTTGAAGCACATCCTCCTGCCCCACGGAGCAGCTCTGACTGGGAGATGAAGCTTTAGGGCTGTGATCAGCCATCGTTCTCCCTTTCAACCATAACTCTGGGGTTTAGGCCAAGCACACAACCCCATCCTGATCTTGCAGCTGAAGGATAAGCCCTGATCAGGTTGGGGGAGGTGAGCAGAGGTGCTGAGGTGCTGACCCTGTCCCCAGCATTACAGCTCCTGCTGGAATGTTCACTGGGTGTCAGAGCCTGTGTGAGTGAGGCTGGTTTTGACAGAATACATTTGGCAGTAACAACAGCACATTTGGACTTTTAAACTCAAATTTCAGCTGTACTTAGCAAGCTTGGAGGCATTTGCTAATTTGTTAGTTAACTAATTATTCTTCTTAACTCTTTTAAGCACATCTGAAATTTCAAATGAAAAGTAAATGTGATTTTCAAGGCCAGGTTGGATGGGGCTTGGAGCAGCCTGGGCTAGTGGAAGGTGCCCCTGCCCGTGGCAAGGGGAGGGATGGGATGAGCTTTAAGGTCATTCCCAAGCCAAACCATTCTGGGATTCTAAGAAATAATTTGATTTACCAAAAAAACCCTTTCTGATTCCTGCTATGAATAGCACTGCAAGAGGATGATAGAGGGTGATGTCTTTCTGGTATGAGATAAAAGGAAATGAGAAGAAAATGTTTCTGCAAAGCATAAAGCCCCCAAAGACATCATGTCCCATAATCCTCAGACAGATGATCCCTGTGCAGGTGTGAATGGGACACTTCCAGCCCCAGAAAGAATTCCTCATCCAGAGTACAGATTATCAGGGTATGGATAGAAAAGGAATTATTCTGTTTGGAAACTGAGCAACCGGGATGAGATTTGTGCCAGTGGGATTGTGCTTTAATGGTCCTTTCTGCTGAGAGAGAAGAACTGTCCCTATGGGACATCCCTCAGGCCACAGAGAATGCAGAGCAGAACTCCCAGCTCTGCCTTTCCCACTATCTGGAAAAGCTTTCAGTCATACCACAAGCAACTTTCTGTAAGCAAAGCTCTGCAATCAAACCACTGCTAAGGGTTTAATCATGTAAATGGAGAAAAAAAATCATAATGGGCAAAATAACCAGAAAAAGCACTAACCCCCTGGCTAAAGCCAAAGTTCTCCCAGCTGGGCACTGATTGCTGGCTGAGCACTCAGGCCCAGCCACAGACAATGTGCTGGTTCACTTGCATTGTTCAAGCTAATTAACACACACTGAGATCAAAGTGCTCTGAAAAATCAGGGAGTTTTTTCAGGGTCTCTCACAAAGCACTGAATACCTGATTTATTTAATTATTTCTTAGGCACTGGCACAGGTTGCCCAGAGCAGCTGTGGCTGCTCCATCCCTAGGAGTCTTCCAGGCCAGGTCGAATGGGGCTTGGAGCAACCTGGGCTGGTGGAAGGTGTTCCTGCCCATGGCAGGGGGTAGGATGGATGAACTTTAATGTCCTCCCAACCCAACCCAGTCTGGGATTCTGTGATCCTATGAAATTATGTCAAATTTACTTGTCATTGTGATTCTATTGGAGATTCTTCTCTGCTTCAGCTCCCAACACCCTAACCCTGTCTGACACTGGAGACTTGTGTCATGTCTGTGCAAGGACTAAATATAACTTGGAGGGATTCTGGGAAGCATTAGCTCACATAATCAATGCCAAGCTTCACATGCAGCAGCAGTCAGGCTGTTTGATTAATGAAGTCAATCTAATTCATTGAAGTTATAAATATATATAATACACAGAGCTTGTTCTCAAAAATCCTTTCCTGTTGAGTGAATTCAAACATTTGGTATATTCACCACTGGAATATAATGTGATTTTAATGGTATATGGTTATAGAAAATAGGCATTGCCCAAAGGTGAATGAATAAGAGCATGAAAATAGTCAAAGGTTATATTTTATCTATTTATATTTCATCTAGTTACATTTTATTTAGTTTAAAAATTTCTCCCCTGTGTCAATTTCATATGCAGCAGAAAGATTGCTAAGAAAAGACAAGAAGAAAACAGTTTACACAGGGTAAGAAAGGAGCAACTGGGTGGAACAGGATAAACATTTGTCAGTTAAAACACAGCCTGAATAAATCTGCATAAACCACTCAGAATATCTCGGAAAGCTCCTGGTCCATGGGACATTGGTGAGATTTCACTGTGATTAAGCAGCCACAGATGGGAATAGGACAATGATGCACAAGCAATGCTGCATATATAGCCCTCAGACGGATCTTGTCCATCTGTGAGGCACCAGCAAACACCTCCACCTTCCAAGGCTTGCTAAAAGCTGCCAGAAATATCCTGAACTCCTTTCATCTTGTGCCGTTAGCTACACTGTCCCTGTTCCTCCAGAAGGTGTCAATAAGCTGCTGGTTATTATGAAAGGACACACACACATTAGTCCCTTAAACCCCACTACTCCTCTTTCCAGACCACTAGTTAACTACTACAAGATTTGATTGAAAACCAACACGAAGAAAATCATCATTTGCTCAAGCCAGAAAACCAATAAAATGTCATAATTCAAAATAAACTTATATTTCCCTTTCCAGATCCTTGTGGCCAAGGCAGGAGCTGTACCCAGTGTGTACAGGGTGCTGCCTGCTGAAGGGGCTCTGCATATTTAGAAGCATAAAATGAGAGAATCATGGAATATCTTGAGCTGGAAGGACCACAAGGATCATCAGCCCACCTTCTGCACAGGACACCTCAACACTCCCACCCTGTGCCTGAGTGTGCTGGCCAAACACTCCTTGAGCTCTGTCAGGCTTGGGGCTGTGACCACTGCCCTGGGGAGCTGTTCCAGTGTCCAAACACACTATGGGTGAAGAACCTTCTCTCAATATCCAACCTAACCCTCTCCTGACACAGCTCCAGCCACTTCCTAGGTCCTGTCACTGGTGACAGAGAGCTGAGATGGTGCTGCACCTTATGACAAAGATAGAGACACATATTTATACATACATATCTGCACTTTGTGAAGATAAATTCAAGCCTAAGTGGGCAAAGAGCTTCTCACTGCAGTATTTATGCAACATAGTCAGCACCAAGAAAAAAAGATTCTAGACTAGAAAATTAGAGGCAAAGCTCATCACTGATCCTTACAGACAAATGAGAATATTAGAGGGTTTTGACAGATAAACAGTGATACACCTGTTGCCACTCTTTACTGTCACAGGAACTACATAAAAGCTCTGTAATGATTCAAGGTGCTTTCTTGTAACTCTGCATTTTCCTTTTTGGAGAATTCTACAGGTTCAATCCCTCTCCAGTGAGGCTGAATGACAGATTTACATCCTATTCCCAATATAGTTATTAAAATAATTTCCCTTGACAGTTCTTTGGCTGCATCACTCCTCCTTCTCTGAATCTCAACCATATGTCTCTGCTTACTTCACATTTTAAGTATCTTCTTCTGATCTGAAAAGCAATTCCTTGTCTTTTCCTTCTCAGAATGTGGCTGCTCTCGCCTGTTACAACATGAACACCACAAAGTTATCCCAGGACTGGAGATCCTCTGCTCTGGACTCAGGCTGGGAGAGCTTGGGGGTGTCCAGCCTGGAGAAAAGTAGGGTCCAGGGAGACCTCAGAGTCCATTTCAGTGACTAAAGGGGGTCCAAGAAAGCTGCAGAGGGACCTGGGACAAGAGATGGAGGGACAGGACACAGGGAATGGCTTCCCACTGCCAGAGGGCAGGGACAGATGGGATATCAGGAAGGACTTCCTCCCTGTGAGAGTGGTGAGGCAGTGGCACAGGTTGCCCAGAGCAGCTGTGGCTGCTCCATCCCTGGGAGTGTTCCAGGCCAGGTTGGATGGGGCTTGGAGCACCC